>NW_027187419.1:120908-132449 GCF_028583685.1 Petaurus breviceps papuanus
ACACACACACACACACACACACACACACACACACACACACACACACAAACTAGCCGTGTAACCTTGGGCAAGTTACTTAACCCCAACTGCCCTCCAAAAAGGCCAAAAAAAACAAAACCATATGTCCAGTTATAGTGTATAGGTATAGTGCTAGGCTCATCTGAATACATGTCATTTCCCTCCAGGAGAATGTAAACTCCTTGAGGTCAAGAACTGTTTCATTTTTGCCTTTGTATTCCCAATGCTTAATACAGTGCCTGGCACATAGGGAATATTCAGTAAATGGCAATTGAATTTAATGGGTAGGACTTGCAGAGAAGAGGGGAATTCCAGCTTACAATCATGGGATCAAGGCCAGCATACAATGGGGGAAGAATCTGGGGCTTAATTTCTTAGGCTAAGAGCCACTCTGACCCATTTATTCACTGAAAAAAGATTTTAAGTGCCTCCTGTGTCAGACATTGTGCCGGGCATTGAGGATACAAAAACAGAAAAGTGATCTAGTTTCTGCCCTCCAGAAGTTTCCATTCTACTGGGAAGGTGGAATGGGTTTGAGGGGAGGGCACTGATTGTGTCCAGATAAAAGTAGTCAGCCCAGAAATAGGTCTTCCAGCAGAGGTTAAACAGATGCTAGTCAGAGATGTCCATAGCACAGATTGATGCTTCAGGTAAAGACAGGATTAGATCATAGGGATTATAGGTTGATGGGCTGGAAAGGAGATTAGAGCCCAGCCCTGTCATTAGACAGATGAGTCAACAAAGGCCCAGAGAAGCAGATGCGTTCTAAGGGTCTCTCCAACTCATTGATGCCAGAGTCTTCCAGTGGCAATGTATTGAAGACAACTAGGTCACTACCTTTCTTTATGGATGGTCAGTCGAGTAATAAGAATTATGTGCAAGCAATTAGTTTTGCTCCAAGGAGAAGACTGAGAACTACCTGGGTAACATCAGGACAAGTTAAGGTATGCTTACTAATAATAACAGCTAGCATTTATAAAGCATTTTAAAGTTCACAAAGCACTTTGCAAATATTTCATTTGATCCTCACAACCCTGGAAGGTAGGTGCTATTATTATCCCCATTTTACAGATGAGGAAACTGAGACAGACAAGGGTTAAGAGATTTGCCCAGGCTAAGTGTCAGAGACTGAATTTGAATTTAGATCATCCTGACTCCAGACCCAATACTCTATCCATGATGCCACCTAGCTGCCTAAGGAGAAGGCAATTCAAACATTTCACTTCCTAGCAGGGAAAGGAAGAGGGTAGAGAAAGAGGAAAAGAGACAGAGAGGGAGGGAGGGGGAGAGACAGGTAGACAGAGACAGAGATTAGGGGAGGGTAGAAGGGAAGAGAAACAGAGACAAAGAAAAGAATGAAACAGAGAGACAAAGATGGGGGGGGCCGGGGGGAGACAGAAAGACATCGACAGGGAGATGAAGGAGAGAGACAGAGAGAGAGAGAGAAACAGAGAGGAGCAATGAGGAGAGAGAGAGAGCAAAAGCCATACAAACAGAAAGAGACAAAAAGGAGAAAGATACAGGGATAGAGAGAGAGACAGAAATGAGGAGGGGGCGGGAGGGAAAAGGGAGGCAAGGAGAGAAAGATGTGCTGAAGGGGTTTTTTAAATCATTATTCTTATTATCTTCTTAGCTCTTGGACTGCATTGATTTTCATACACTTCGTAAAATAAAGAGTAGTGTTTTATCTCCCACTTCATTAAAATGGAGAAGGCAGAGCTGGGCCCCGCTACTCCCCTCCTCCCCTTCAGCCTCACCAGGTTATTTCTTCCCTGCTCTACTCCCAGTCTCCCACCCCTCAGGTCCAGAGGTGCGGACAACAACTTTAACCCCTTCTGCTGTCCTTGGCCTAAACTAGAGACTTCTCAAAACTCCCTGCTCTGCCCCACCCTCCTCTCCCCCTTTGCTCATCCCTTCCTTCTCACCCCTCTCCCCTCCCCAACTAGTGTGACTCAGTGGAAAGGGAGCATGGGATTTGAACATAAAAGACCATAGTGTTAAGAGTAAAAAGAGACATTAGAGATGGAATTCGACTAACTCATTTTACAGATGAGGAAACTGAGACCTGGGACTTGCTACAGGTCATACAGAGGGTAAAGAGCAGAACCGGAGTCCGAACCCAGACCCTCAGCATCTGTTCTTTTAAATATGATTGTCTCACCAAGGACCTACTCTCAAATCCTCCCCCTGTTACTAATTACCTGTGTGACCTATGGCAAGGCACCTCCACCTCTCTTGACCCCAATTGTTTCACTGGTGAAATTAGAAAATTTGCTTAAACAGTCTCTAAGGCAGGGATTCTTAACCTGGGGGGGGTCTGGAAATTTATTTTTTACCGCTAGAAGGAAAAACGGAGTTTGAATCGCACCTCACACTTACTATGTGAAGCTGAGCAATTCACTTAGTCCTTGTTTGCCTCAGTTTCTTCATCTGTAAATTGGGGATAAGAATAGCACCTACATCCCAAGGTTGTTGTGCAAATCAAATAAGATAACATGTAAAGTGCTTCACAAACTTTAAAATGTAGAAATGCAGAAAGCATAGATAGATTATAGGCACTATATAGGATGTATTTGAATATAATTGGCTTCCTTTGTAACCTTGTGTATTTCATTTAATGCCTTTAAAAACATTCTGAGAAAAGGTCTTTAAACTTCACCAGACTGCCAAAGGGACCTATGAAACAAAAAAAGGTTAAGAACCTCAGCTAAGTCCTGATAATAGCAGTCCCTGGAGAAAGAACTCTGACTTACCTAGGGCACAGGATTCTTCATTCTTCTTCTCAGATTCCCCCACTGAAGGTCATTGTGTGACTGGCTCCTAAAGGTATTATTGTGAAGGATCAAACACAGCTCACTGTCAATTGCTTGTCCTGATGAAGCTGGGAATTTCAAAATTGAGGGTCAATCAATCTGTCACCAAACCTCTCAGTGTTCATAGCAATGCCAGGAGATATGGGGAATCGAGAGAATGTCAGACACCATCCTTGCCCTTGAAACTCCCAGTATTTGGGGGGAGACAGCTGACATAAATGAAACAATTTAAGGATAAATATATGCTGAATTCTATTTCACTAACTAAAAATGCAATGGAATTCAAGGACTAGTGGACTGGAGAAGGCTTCATGGAGAAGCTGATACTTGAACATAATAGATTGAGATGGAGTGGGAAGGAGCACTGGGAAAAAGGGAAAAGGCATGTGCAAAGGAGAGAAGTGGGGATGAACCAGGTATGTTCAGGAGATTGGAGTGTGTGTGCATGTGTGTGTGTGTGTGTGTGTGTATGTGTGTGTGTGTATGCTGTGAAGAGAAAGGGATGGAGGAGAGGTAGAGAAAAGGTTAGGGGTAGTAGGAAGTTAAGTTGTATAGGTAAGGTAAGATTGTAGGAGCCTTGAAAGCCAGGCAAATTCTAACTTGATTCAATGGGTAGTAGGGAGTTATTGTAAGTCCTTGATCAGGACAGTAACATGATGCAGAATGTTAGATGGGTTGGAAAGAAAAGCTGTATGACTTGTTATTATAAAAATCCAGACATGGGTTGATGAGTGCCTAAACAAAGATGGTGGTGATGGAAAAAAAAAAAAAGGGATAAGGACGAATATGAGATATTTTGAAAGAAGTAATAGGAGAGGCCCAGGGGAGAGAGGAATTCATGTGTTTATAGTTTCATGTGTTCTTTCTCTACACTCTCCTTGATATTTGCATTTTAATAAGTTATTTCTGGAGAAACAAAGCCTTAGCCCAATAGAGGCATAGAATCCCAGAGATATAATAATAGATAACATTTACATAGCACTTACTATGTGCCAGACACTGTGCAAAGTACTTTACAAAGATTATCTCATTTGATCCTTACAACAACCTCAAGAGGTTAGGTGTCATTATTATTCCCATTTTACAGATGAGGAAACTGAGACAAGCACAAGTTAAGTGATTTGCCTATGGGCACATGGCTAATAAACGTCTGAAGCTGAATTTAAATTTAGATCTTCCCAACTCCAACTCCAGTGTTTTCTATTGCACCTAGCTGTCCTAATTTACCTACAACCCACCCACCCCCATGTAAAAGAAAACAAGAACAGAGCCCTTATAACAAATATATATATATAGTCAAGCAAAATAACTTCCCACATTGTCCATGTCTAAAATAAATCGTTCATTCTGTACCTGAAGCCCATCATCACCTTTCTGTCAGGAAGAAGTAGCAGGCATCATCATCGGTCCCCTGGGATCATGGCTGGTCATTATATTAATCCATTTCTAATATACTTATGTAATACTGTCTATTTTGGCTATTTGTTTTTGTGACTTGTTCCCCTACTAAAAAAGAAGATTGACACATTCAGTTTCCAAATCTTGTTGTTCCTACCTCCACAATTTCTCTCCTATTTCCACTTCTCTCCATTTACACAGTCATTCAGTTCATTCTTCACCTTTTATCTGGATTATTGCAATGGCCTCTTGTTATCTTCCAACTCTAGTATCTTCTACAACTGATGCCTCACTTGTCTGCCCTAGTGATTTTCCTAAAATACAGGTCTGACCATGGTGCTTCCCTGCTCAATAAGCTCCTTATTATCCCCATGTTCAAATTCAGACTCTTCTGCTTGGTACTGAAAGCCCTTCGCTATTTACCTTTCTGATCTTATTCTAGATAACTCCCCTTCATGCTCTCTGTTGTACAATCATACTGTTTTCCTTGCTGTTCTTCATACTCACACTTCATCTCTCATCTCCATGCCTTTGCTCATTTCTTACAAAACTCACTTCAAGTAACTGGCTTCTTCGTGAGACCTTTCTACACCCTCTTTCCAAACCTTGCTCCCCCCCTACACCCCCAAAAAGCTACTAGTGCCTCCCTCTTCCCTAGTATCTAATCTATATGCATTTCAAACATACCTATATTTGTGCAATTTGTCTTCCCCCACCCCAATTCAATCGTAATTGTATTTTGCTTTTGTATTATCAGCACCAAGAACAGTTCCCAGAAAATATGAGGCATTCAATAAATGTTTGTTAATTGGTTGATTAATTCATGAAGACTGGGACTGGATCTAACCTAAATCTATACATCTACCCTAATGATTAGCATACTGCTCTGCACAGAGTAGGCACTTAATACATGTTACTATTGCTAGGGAGTTCTCAATCCTGGGCCTGGTGATGGATTCAATTAAATTCAATAAACATTTATTGTCTACTGTGATAAAAAGATGAAAGGGTGAAAAAAGACACAATCCTTGCTTTCAAGGAACTTGCAGCCTCATTAGGAGACATGCAGAGCAGGTATTCAAAACCCAGGCATTCAATTCTTTCCAAATCTAGGCAAGAGGACCCTTCTCTGGAATAAACACATAAGCCTAGGAATAAAAAAAAAATCCCATTTTATAGCTATAGAAACCAAGGCTCAGACATGTTGAGTAACTCATTTAAGGTGAGCTAGCAAAGAGCTAGGACTGAAAGCCATGTTTCCTAAGTAGACCCCCCCCCCATTTTTCTTGGCAAGTAATGGATGTCTTCCTAACAAAAGCAGTGACTTATCTCGGTTGCTCCCATCCCCTTGATCCTCTTGAGAAGGGCAGGGGTGCCTTCAGTGCTTCCCCACTAGCTGTCTAAGAGCATAACCAATTGCTTCCATGCAATTTGCATTAATCTCATGCTTCAGGTAGAGCTTGGCTAATCAGGAGAGACAAGAAGCCAAAGTTGGTGCAGTCAAATTAATAATATCACAGTCCTGGCTCTTTAAGGGAGGGAGGAGCCAGAAGAGACCTCCCCAATACCTTCCTTAGAGAACAACCAGTTTTAGTCAGTGGGACTGGGCTGGACTAGGCTGGGAGGAGCTCTTGAGGTTTCACCACCCAACACACCAGCAGTGCCCTTTGTGGATGGTTTATCTCCAGTCACCAAATGGAATTCCTACTCTTGTTGGAGTCTTGTTAACAAGCAAGGACACAAAAGAACCAGAGCTGAGAGAGGAGAAGTGCCAGGGGGAACAGAAGGATGAAAGAGGAGGAGAATCCTTTTAGAAAGCAGAAGAGCAAAGCTGGACACAAGGGTTCCATCAAGGAAAGCCTGCTTCCTTCTCCTTTTAGGGAAGAGATCCCTGAGGTTTCCTACATGCCCAGAATTTTAACTAGGGTGGGACAGTGGGGCTTTGCTCAAAGTGATGACATAGGGTTTGGGGGTGAGGGGGGTCCTTCACCAAGAAGAAAGATGCTTCCACCCTCATATACTTCTACCTGGATCCTTCACCCAGCTCTATCCTAAGGTCCCATCCTCATAGCCCCCTTCTAAATCAAAACCCACCTCTCCTCCTGACTAATTTCGTGGGGGCAGGACTTTCTGGAGAATGCACCCTCACCATTTTTATCTCAGGTGAAAAAAACTGTTAGTTACAGCTCTGCATGAACCTACCATCATCCAGAAAGATCAGGGAGTGGGTTGGGAGATAGGGGTTGTGGGTAAAACCTGTTAACATTTCTTTAGCCTCCTTTAAAAAACAATCTACCAAGTTCTGGGAGGAACTTAATGAAAGGAAGGGGTAGCAGAAACAAGACCAATAATGATTTCCTTAGAAATTTTCTTTGTTAATTTCCTAGACTATCATAGGATAGGATTACAGAACATTAGAAGTGCAAGGAACCTTAGATTATCCAGTTCAAACGTTTCATTTTACTGGTGAAGAAAGTGAGACCTAGAGAAGGAAAGTGAAATTGTCCAAAGTCACACAATAGTAAATAGAAGAACCAGGGTTTAAACCTAGGTTCTAGAATTACAAAACCAAGACTCTTTCCAAATTTAAAATCCAGTATGAGAAGAATATTTGGACAAATAATTACTACTACTTGATCGCTTAAAACAATAACCACATTAAAATAATGCTATACCAAAAGTAAAGAGGCTTAAGAAGAGTGCCTCCAGGCTCCCTCATTCTCTCCCCTCCTCCAATGCTAGTTGAAACATTGCTTCACCTACATTTTCACATCTGATGCTCACAACAACCCTAAGAGCTAGGCATTGCAAGTATTATCATTGCCATTTTTCAGGTGAAGAAACTGATACTTAGAAAGGATAGGTGACTTGGCATACAGCCCCTACTTCGCAAAACCATGAATTGGAGCCAGTTCTTTTTACTCTAGTGTTCAATCTCATCAAGATTTCCCTGATCTCCACTACTATAACCACCCCCAAGTAGGAAAGAATCTTTCCCCTCTCACACCTCACATGACACTTTGTTTGACCTTCTAATCTTGAGGAACAGCTTGTGTTTTAGTTAAATTTGTACGTATGGTATCTCCCTAATGGACCATGAGCTCAGTGAGGGCAGGGACTACACTTCCTAGGACCATGATTAGTACTCAGTGCACGGCAGAGCCACGTTTAATAAATGTTTGCTGAGTGAATGCTGAATGTCAAAGCTCCTCTTTGCCAAAAATGGAGAACTCTTACTATTCATTCTTTCATTCACTCCTTCATTCATTCATTCCAAAGTGTCAACCACATGCAAGGCATACACATATACGTACCCCGCAAACAAGGTGGGGAAGGCAAAGAAGACTAAGATGGCATCCCTGCCATCATTGAGTTAAAGTCTAGTACAAGGAATAAGACATGTACACAAGATGCCATCATATGAAAGAGGGAGGAGAAGCAGTGTGGTCTATAGCAGAATGAGTCAGGAGTGGCCTGGGTTTGAATCTCAACACAAGATCATAGTTCTAGGTACCTTTCATTTTACAAATATGGAAACCAATTCCTAAGAAAGTTTCAATTTGCCCTAGGTCACACATGGGAGTAAATGTTAAAGGTAGGATTTGAACCCAGGTCCTGTGACTCTTGTGGGCCTTACACCCTCCCCCTCTCTGGGTTCTCAGTACTTTGGGGTGGGACCTGACCATGAGTGGAGCTAGGCAGTGGCATTTGTAGCAGAAACAGAGAGAGAAGGACAGAGAGAGAGAGAGAGAGATTGAAAGGAGATTTTCAGTGGCCTGTGTGCTTCCTGGTTCTTTTCAGGCAACTAAATGGCATAGTAGATAGAATGCTGGACTTCCAGTTGGGAAGACTTGAGTTCAAATCCAACCTCAAACATTTACTAGCTGTGTGACCCTGAACAAATCACTTAACCCTGTTTGCCTCAGATCCTCATCTATCAAATTAGCTGGAGAAGGACATGGCAAACCACTCCAGTATCTTTGTCAAGAAAATCCCATATGGGGTCACAAACAGTCAAATACTACCTAATGACTGAAAAACAGCCTTGGACTCCAGATTTATTTCTCATAACTTCACTTCCTCATTCAACCTAACCCTCCCTGCATCACCTCTGACATACTCCTCCAACCTCCCCTCTCCCAAGCATGACAGCCCAGTGAAATGTGCATTTCACAGATTCTCAGATCACTCATTCCTGAAATTCCTATCTTGTTCATCCTAAAATTCCAAGCCTTCCTACTTCCCATAAGGGCTTGTTTGAGTCTTTGCTTCCTCTGGTGATTTGGTGATTTGTCAGAAACTCCAACTGAGCAAACTCATTAGTGTGGAAAGAAAGAAATATGAAGAGGAACTCTCATCTCCCCATTATGCTCTGTCCCCTGTACAGAAACTGCCTGAAGTGACACATAAACCCACGGGAGGGAATGAGATCACCAAGAGAGAGTATTTTTAAGAGAAAAGAGAAGAGGACCCAGTATAAAACCTTGAGGGACATTCCTAATTAGGGGGTGGAAAATGAATGATGTGATCCAGCAAAGAACACTAGCTCAGGCAGTGAAGAGGAGAACCATATGACCTATGGTCTAGTCCCAGTCCTGCCCTATTACTTTACAATGCTCTTAGAAATGTTGTCCACCGCTGACCCTCAGTCTCCTCTTTCAATTGGATATCAAAATACCTGCTCTATTTGAATGATAGGTATGTCATGAGGATGGGAAAATAGCTCATGGGGGTGAATTTACTTTTGGAAAGCAAAAGGCACTTTATAAGTATATGAATTATTATTGTGATTATTTTTGTTGCAACGCTCAGTTATTTCTCTTTCTACTCTATCTCTTTGAGACAGCCTCTCCTGAATGAAAGGGGTAGGCACTTGTCTATGTGTGATAGACAGTGGGGTCCAGAGAAGTTAGTCCATAAGCTTTTGGGAATGGTTTTTCACACTCTCCCCTGAGGAGTTAGTCTAATGATACAAAGTACAACACTAAATATCCACCGTGTATTAAGCATAGTGGGAAAAGGCAAAATATCTCTGTGTATACATACGTGTATGTATACATATACATTTACATACATATATACATGTATATGTTGCACAAGTAGATATATATATAGACAAGTACACATATATGGCCCCAACCACATGAGGAATATGGGATATACATATATGCATAGACACAAATATATGCATATACACAGTACATATGCTATTACTAGACAGCAGTGAAAAACTGAGCATGTAGGAAAACAGATGGAGTAAAGAAGCATTCAAAACTAAGTGAGGTTGATCATGGGGAGCTTCCCTAGAGGAAGTGAGCTTTGAACAAGGTTTTGAAGTAGGGGATCTGTGGAGACAAGGAAGGTGGGCATTGTGTCTTCCTTCTTCGTGATTGCTTTGTTCAGGAATAAGGAGGATGGGGTAGCGGAGGGCATGAGAACAGTGAGTAGATGTGTTGGGCTGGAGTAAAGTCCAAGTTAGACATCCACTGTTGCTGCAACTGTTGTTCGTCCTTCATTTTCAAAGACAACTGGTGACATCATGAGGATGATGCCTTGACTTGTACATAGATTGGACTTAAGCGAGGCTTCAGACTCCAGAGACAAAAGTCAAGACGACTGGCAATGCAGTCTGGTGACATGGTGGCGGGCAATGAAGGGGATCACGCATTGGGTGAAGGTCTTAAAGACCAGAATGAGAAGTTTCTGTTAGAGATGGTGGGACTTTGTGCTGTATAGGGTCTCAGGCAGAGAAAAAAGTCAAGAAGTTGACAGTTGACAACCTCTAAGTGGCCAGCTCTCCTATCCCTGAAGGGTATTAGAAAGTCCATTGCTTCCCTGAGGGTGAGAGGAGTGGTCTGGGTGGTATGTAGTCTTTTAAAAATCTATCAGCTTCTTACCATCAAATTAAAATGTGAATAGCATCTGTCCTGGGCAGTGCCTCTGTCCTTAGTGATGGGAGCCAGCCAGAGAGCAATTTCACAGATGGGAACAGGTTACTTTGGATTCTGACAACTATCTTGTTACTGAAATTGATTTCTTCGCCCCTCTGCTTGCTTCTCTAGGGAAGACCCCTAGATCAAGGGGAAAAATGTGTTTCTTACCAACAGCAGCTCCTGCCCCTACCCACCTCTGTACTTCCCTCTACTGTCTTCTCCAGTGGGGAAGTGAAGAAGCAAGCTTCAGGATAGGTAGTGTCAGCGATGGCTGGGCATTGAGCCAAGGACCTCTGGGAAAACCTGATACAATTTCACTGTTCCAAAAGGGAAGCAACAACGGACCTGAGCCTCTGACCACCTGGCCCTGTAGACCTGTGTCTCTCTCTTCCTTTGGTGTTGTAGAGGGAGAATCTTAGCACTGGGTCAGGGAGGGAAATAGAATGATGGGGACTTCAGTTCTCCTCTTGATACTGGCTGAAGTTGGTGGACTACTGGCACTAAAACAAGAGACTGGAGAGACATCTATCATTCCTGTCATCAAGTAGGGACCAAAAGATACATAGATGCAATGGTTTGTTCCTCTCTCTAAATCTTCATTTTCTCAGACATCAAGGAAGATATGGAAGCTCTGTATTGAAACAAGCCATTGCCCCATCCCCATTCCCAGGTGCAGAGGAAGGTGAGCCAATCAAGCAAGCAAGCAAGCAAGCATCAAGCATTTATTAAGCATTTACTATGTACCAGGCACAGCATAAGTAGCTAGATAAAGGCAATAGCAAAAAGTCCTCGTCTTCAGGAAGCTTTCATTCTAATGGGACAGACAACACATAAATATACAAGATACATGCTGAAGCTACATATAGGATACAGTATAACCTTAGTAAGAAGGTACCAGAAGCCACCAAAAGACAGACAACACATATGTACATAAATATACAAGATGCATGCTGAAGCTACATACAGGATAGATAAAATATAGCCTTCGTAAGAAGGTACCAGAAGCCACCAAGAAAGGCTTCCTACATAGGGTGATATTTGAGCTGAACTTTGAAGGAACTGAGGCATTCTAAGAGGTAAAGGTGGAGACATGGGGACAGCCAGTGCAAATGCATGGAGACCAGAGTCCTAGAGGCAGTTCTTTTGTCAAAGGGCCTATCCAGGATGGTCATTGCCATGGGCTCTCAGTTGAGTATCCTTGCAAGTGTAGGCCTTGAAAGTGGGAATGAGATTTTCTTCCTATCAACTGAAAACAATTTTAAATTTAAGAGGGATGGCATAGTGGCTGGTCAAGAAACTAAACGCAGTCATGAAAAACATGTTTAAATCATCCCTTAGATAATTACCAGCTGTCTGACCCTGGACAAGTCACTTAACCT
>NW_027187419.1:132459-140037 GCF_028583685.1 Petaurus breviceps papuanus
GTCTCTCCCACCACCAACACCCTTAAAAAAATGAAGTTTCCTTCACTGTTAATTGAATTACATTGCCACAGAAAGCAGGGAAGTTGTATCTCATTAAAGCCTCCTGTGTCCTATTAGAGCAGTGTGTTGCTTTTGTGACTATCATTACCATACATTACTGAAGGACTCAGGCTCTCTGTTTGTTTATGCATTACATTTCTTCCCTCTCCCAGTTTTGCCTGCCAGTCTGGATGTTTGTCCCCACCCTCCCACCACGGCCCCTATCCTCCCTTCCCCCAACAGCCAACCCACACACACAAGTGTGCTGCCCAAACCCAAACCACCAGAAAGGAGCCCTTCTAAAAGGGGCTCCTTTCTGTGTGGACATAAGTAATGGCTTCTTCTTGGTAATGACCAAATTTAGCTTCCTAAATCCAGATTAGCTGCTGGTGTGTGAGAGGAGGAAGGGGGCAGAAGACGGGATTATTGGGGTTTATGTATGCCTCTGTGCTGTACACGGGTGCTCAGACACAGCTCTGTACAGTCCGTATGTCTCCGCATAGATGCCCTTGTATGTATGTATGTGTGTGTATGTGTGTGTGTGTACAGGACCCTGTGGTTTGAGATAAGCATGTATGAGAATGTGTGACTCTCCATGACCTATTGGAAGTGTAGGTGGTATGTGTGTCCATGAGCACAGGGCTCTTTGGGCTAGAGGTTTTTCAGACATTGCCTTCTGACCAGTATGCAGTGAAGCATTAATAGTATTTATTACAGTAATTCATTGTAGTGTGGAAGGATGCTTCAGTGCCATGGCTTGGAAGCTGAGAGAGAGGTAGACATGGAAAGGTGGTATATCGAGACATCGGGTTTCTCTCAGCAAGGCTAAAAGCCAAGGTTTTATTTGTGTGTGTGTGTGTACATATATATAATAACAATAATAATAAACATTTATGTGTTCTACTTTAAGTTTTACAGAGCACTTAACATATATTTTCTCATTTACTCCTCACAACCCTAGGAGGTCTGTACTCTTATTATCTCCATTTTACAAATGGGGAAATTGAGGCTAAGAGAAATTAAGTGATTAGCCCAAGGCCACGCTGGTAGCAAATTATCTGAAGCCACTTGTGAACTTGCTGACTCCAGATCCAGCAGCCAACCCACTGATCCACCTGTTCCCCTGACTCAGGCAGATCATTCCTGGTCTCAAGAGCTAGAGACAGAGGAGGGTGAAAAGTGTAGAATTTGAAGGCAAAAAAACCACCCTGCCCTAGGGTAAGGAAGAAGGGGTGTGCTGCCTTGCCCAGAGAGAGAGAAGGGCCTGGGAATTGACCTTTGCCCCAGTCCTGGATCATTTAATGTCCAGAAAGTGTGAAAAGTCATACCCTATACATATTACTATTGCAGGACCAGGCTGCCCGTGAGGGGCACCACCACCACTAAAAAAATATTATTCTTCCACTAATTCTTGAAATTTGAGAATGGATTTTAATGGTAATAATTGACATTTCTATAGAGCTTCAAGATTTGCAAAGTACTCTGCATATATTGTCTATTTGACCTCCCAGCAGCGCTATGAGGTAGTTGTGATTCCCATTTTACATAAGAGGAAACAGGCTGACAGCAAATGTGTTGCCCAGGGTCACACAGTTTGTGAGTGACCAGGCAGGAATTGCACTTGGGTCTTCCTAACTCAACTCCAGGGCTGATTTTGCTTTTGTTGAGGCCCTATTAAAATGTGAATTCTCTTAAGAGGAGTAGCATTAAGTTACTAACCCTTTGGTTGTGTGCCACTGTAATAAACAGAACTATTTGGTATTTCCAAGAAAGCCTGGGAACCTCTGCATCAGTCTCTAAATTATAGATTGTTAAGAGAGGACCAAGATCTTAGCGTCCATCTAATCCAACACACTCATTTTACAGAGGAGAAGACTAAGGGCCAGAGCGACCCACCCAAGGTTCCACAGGTATTAGAGCTCATCATTCTTCTAGGGATGGGGGCCTGTGATTCAGATTCTTAGAATCAGGTGGGATGGCCATTTTCCAAATTGTGTACACGCTAGCTGATGCCTGGGAGCTGTTTGTGACATAATCAACTCTGCCCTCTAACTTGCATTCTTTACACTGTATGCAGATGGCCCTTCTGCCCTGCAGAAGGGGCCAGAAGTCAGAGGCAGAGCCCCTGGGAAGGGGCTTCCTCCTCCAACTTTAGCGCCACTCTCCCTGCCTGTCCTTCACGCCGGGGTGCCCAGGATATGCACCCCCGGGGCAGGGTTCTCCTCCTAAACTTGCTCTCTCCTGAGCATTGCTGTGGGATGCGCATTCTCAGGGAAACCCACTCATCACACTGAGTTAGATCATTGGGTTTGATGCTCCTCACTTGCCCCCAGGGCCCAGCCTGCCCCTGAGTATGAAAACAAGGTCCCAGAGTTGGCTACTCTTTGGCCAATATGCACTGAGGAGAGTTGGGGGGAGCCAGAGTGGGGAGGGCTGGAAGGCTGCCCTTTAAGAAGGTAAGTGGGAAGCAGCAGGGCATAACCAGCAACAATTTAAGTAGCAGAAGGTGTCTCCCCCATCCATATCAATTGCCACCACCCTGCAGCATTTCTGTAGAGACTCCAAAGCAGCAATCCCTGAAACTTTAGACCTGATGTCTTTCACTGTGCTTTTTTTCATGGGTGACTTTTCTGAAGGAGGTTACCCAGGAGTTACCCTAGAGGGGGTGATATCATCCCCCAATTCTCCAGAAGTAATTAGGGTCCCTTAAGCCATCCCAACTGCAGCCCCATCTCTGCCTTGATATCAGAAACGTACACTGCTTCCCTCCTGCCTAGAAAAGCATACCACTCCTCTACCCCCGACCCTGGGAGGTTCTTGTTCCTGGAACTTGGCCTTTTGCCTCATAAATCTCCCTGCAGCCAGGTGGCTCTAGGTGGGTCTAGGCCTTCTGTCTGGCCAGGGTCAGTGATACTGGGACCTGTAACGACAGTCAGTAGATGAAGCACCCAGAGTTTCTACCCTCACTGAGAAGCAGCAGGACCTAACCATCTCCATATTTTAAAAAGCTTAAGCAAAGGGACTTTTTTTTTTATCATTGTCATGCCCTCCTCCTACCTCCCACCCTCTAGCTTCCTATATTTTCCTTCCTCTTCTCCCTCTTCCTTGAAGACTCATTCTTCCCTTCCCCCCCCCCAATCCAGTTCCCTTCCTCTGTTCAGTGTTCCATGTCCTACTCTTTCCCCAACCCCCAACCAGAAGGAACCAAAGCTAAACAAGAGAAAGGGAGAGACCAAAATGCACACTCTTTGGCTACAGAGGTAGGAACATTCCATCTTTCCTGTCAGTCCCTAAGCCTGCCTGCCTCTCTGGATGACCAGTCAGGTGGATCACAGATGGGACTTCCTGAAGGCAAGGACTATAGCATATATAGCCCGAGACCTCTAAAAAGAAGTCAGCTTACAGCCCCAGTCACAAAGCTGGCTTCCCAGTAAATGATCTTCCTTGCCCTTCTCCTGGAAGGCACTGTGTCCCCTGGTTATTTAGCATTAACTGTTGATATTCTTCCCCCTACATACTCACCTGATTCCTGACCCCCCCACCCCTCAAAGGCTCTCAAGTCTGAATCTTATTCTTACCACCTCTCCTTTCACACAAACCTTCCTTGACCTCAGCCTCAGGTCTTTTCAGTTGTCCTGAGTCCAGGGTCCCAGACCCTCTGATCCACTCTCTAGGGGGACAGCAGAAACAACCCAGCTCCTCCTTCCGCCCTCCTGTTCCAAACCTCCTCTAAAACATGGAGGGCATCTGCAATGCAAAGCCCGACTTGTTGATGTAAAATCATACTCTATATTCCACCCAGGTTTATACGAGTGAATTATGCAAATCTTTGATGGAAAAATATTCCTCCTCACATCCTTGAGAGTGTAAAACCTTAGTCAATAATTCATACTCGCATGTCTCTGACTGCAGGCTTTTTCTTCATTATAACTTGCACCTTGTTATTTGTCTTTCGCATTTTATTGTATATCCTGGTGTAAAGCTGCGCATTATAAAATTTATCTGCTTCATTATTTGATGATCCGGGACTGGGGAATGTGCGGAGATCCTACCACCACACTGGCAGAGAGGCCTAGCGCCTGGATCTGCTGGGGTAGAGCTGCCTCTAGTGATTTCGGGGAAGCCAAGAAGGCCTCTCTATCCAAAACCAAAAAAACTGAAACAAAAACATACTTGTCCCACCCACAGGCTGAGCAGTCTGAAATGCCATCATCACAGCGGACTTAATGTTTAGTCTTCCTTAAAATGCAAATGTTCCAAAGGCAACCTTCTTAATGTTAATCATGATAAGATATTATTAAGAATGATAATTCACATTTGAGAAGTAGCATAGTGAGCAGAGAGAGCAGGCCTCAGAGTCAGGGAGTCCTGGGTTCAAGTGCTGCCTCTTACCCTCAGCAAGTCCTGATACAGGAAAAGTCATTTAATCTATTACATCCCAGGTAAGATTATAAGTGGCATAGCAAGTGTTGGGCTGTATTGGGAAAGGGAGTTCTTTTCAGAGAACTCTTTACATCAATGCAATCAACCCCAGCCCCTAAAAAACCCTCACACATATAATATTTTAAAGTTTATTAAGAACTTAATCAATTGTTCAGATTTCACTTCCCTTAAGTTTTCCAAACCCTGAGAAGAGGGTCTAATAAAGGAAAAGGAATAGTGTGAGAAGGGTCCTGGATGCCCAAAGTTCAAACAGAGTCACAGCTAAGGGGAGAAGCTGCCCCTGGTGATGCTGCCTAAAGAATATCCTCTGGGAATTTCCAAGATCAGAATCATTGCTTGGGCTAGGTAAAGTCTTGCCTAAAGAGGGTGAGGATAGACAAACAGGCCTTCGAAAACTACTTCCATCCTGATGAAGTAAGAGAGGTAGGATTGCTCTAACAGAAGGGTCATTAGTTGTGAAGTCAGTAGAGCTGGGTTCAGATCCTGAATCTGCTACTTACTAACTGTGTGATGCTGGATAAGTCATTTAACTTATCTCAGCCTCAGTTTCCCCATATGTAAAATGGAGATATTGGACTTGATGAATCCTTCATTCATCCTGAATCTTTCCTATAACCCACAGATAAACACAGACTAGTGGGGTCTCTGGTTAGATCCCCTAGGTAGAGTCCCTGGATAAGGTCCCTGCTTTCTTGTGATTACATAAACAGGACACACATCCCTGGACCATTCTCATAACAATGAATCCCGAAGAGAACATTCAAAACATAGGCAAGGCCAGAAAAGAAGGGGGTCCCAATACGTTCTGCAGAGAGAGAATTCCTTGAGTCATGTGGCGCTGCTCAGGCTTCACACCTGTGAAATCACACAGAGCTCACCACCTTTCAGACTGCTGCAGTAACTTTCATTTGAGAGCTGAGACAAGTGTCCAGGACCAGATCACCAGCGTCCAGGGTCCCCGACCCTGGCTCTTATAGACTAGGTTCAGTGCTTCTGAGGCAAAGTAGGATCAGCCAGGGAAACTGATGGGAACATATCCCAGCTACCTCACCTCAACTGATACCCTTCTTCCACCTCTAGCTTACCCCTTTATATTAACCTGGCAAGTCTGACAGCCAACTTTGCTGGTTATACCTATGGAGTGAATGTGGTTTTCATCTCATGCACATGGTGCTATTTACTAAAGGCCATAATGGCAGGTGGGGAGGAAGGGTGTGTGTGTGGGGGGGTGCATTTCTTATTGTCATTTGTAAGCCATCTGAATCCCTGATAATTCAGAATCAGATATTCTGAGGAGGGGAGAGCCACTGAAGGCAGAGAAGGAAGCTTGGTTTTACTTTGCTGCCAAGATCTCCTATCCTAGGTTCTGGGGTTACCCCATGTTTATCTCCGACTCTCCTTTTCCTTCTTTCTCCAGTACCAGCCATGATCACCTCACATCCTAATACTACCATTGCCATCAAGGGCCACACAAAGGAACTGAATTGCACTGCACGAGGAGAGCGCCCCATCATCATCCGTTGGGAGAAGGGGGATACAGTCATTGACCCGGACCGAGTCATGAGATATGCCATCACCACCAAGGACAATGGTGATGAAGTCATATCTACTCTTAAGGTAAGCAACTGCCCACCTTAACTCAAACCCCCAAAGTTCCCTTCAGCTAAATTCATTAACCTTTTCAAGTATCTTCAGGATAGGTAGATAGGGTATGAAGGTCTGGGACCACAATGAACACAAAGGTCCTCTGTTCCTTTTGGGAAAATCCCTAGGGGATCAATGTCACCAACTTTCAAACTTAACCCAACAGGTATTCATTCAAAATTATTTCCCAGAGCCTCCTTGACTGGGTTGGCACTGGAGAGGTGGAAGGGAATGGAGAGGGGGGAAGATGAGGAATCATCCCATTGATCTCCCTGACCCAGAAAGGGTAGAGCAACCTATTTGTCCAGCTTCCGTTTCTCCAATGTGGGACTTCTCAATACAGAGTGAGAGATTGCCATTCAGTGGGAGGTTACATTAAAGCAAATCGGCAAGAACACTAGCACAGAAGCATGCTGGCTATAGACCCGGAAACCAGGATTGTGTCACGACCTGTTTAGAAGAGCTGGTTTGCTCCATCTCCCAACCTTTCCATCGGAGTGAAGCTATATGGCAACGCCACCTGGCCTTCGCTCCTTTTCCCTGCAGTACAGCTGCTTTAATTTGGCAGTGATTGGGTTCCCTCATCCAAGATAACCTTGACTACTGGCAGGAAAATTGGAGCCCTCTCAATCCAACACTAGCAATAGACTCTACCCACACTCACCCTTCCTCCCTGCCCCCTGGAATCAGTATGAGTTGCTTCTCAGATTTTGAAACCTCTTTATTCTCAGAATATCACATCTCCTTTCCTGGAGCCCTTTGTTGACAGCATATTTAGAATTCTGTAGCATTTCCCCCAGTACTTAGAATACCATAACCTAACCCCATGCTTGGAACACCACAGGTCTCTCCATAATTAGAACCCTCAGACCCTCCCTGTTTTAACTCCAAAAATGTTCTTTTCCTAGCATACAAAGGAAGCCCTCAAGCATCCTCATGACTAATCTATCTGCTGCCTTTTGTCATTTCCCCTATGTATCTGTCTCTGGGGCCCAGTTCTCATAGTAACACAACCCTAGTGTCTCCCCTACCCTTGGATTGAAATGGCATTTCTCCTTGAGTAGAAGATAGCATTCCCCTTTCCCTTTCTCTATGATCTTTTTTGCCTCCAACTTATTGGGATCATAGGATCACAGTCTTAGAAACAGAAGAGACCTTTTAGGTTATCTGGTCCACATCCTTCACTTTACAGATAAGGAAACTGAGACTTAAAGAATCTTAGTGATTTACCCAATCACACAGATAGTAAATGGGAGAGAGGATCTTACCTAAACTCTGCTGACTCAAATCTCCACTCCCCCAGACATGTTTGGGAGCATGTAGTGGGAAACAGGATCAATTGTCCATATCCAAGAACCTGAGGTGGCTTGAGGAGGAGCCACAGGAAAAAAAAAATACAAGAAGTCACACACACACACACACACACACACACACACACACACACACACACAC
>NW_027187419.1:140047-148511 GCF_028583685.1 Petaurus breviceps papuanus
CACACACACACACACACACACACACACACACACACACACACACACACACCAGAAACTGTGCCTTTCTTTGACTCACTCTAAAATACTCCCTTGTCTCCCTTCCTCTTCCTCGCCCCCTGTCATTATCAAAGCTGAAGCCAGCTGACCGTGGGGACTCTGTGTTCTTCAGCTGCCATGCCATCAACTCCTATGGGGAGGACCGGGGTTTGATCCAACTCACTGTGCAAGGTACCCTCTCTGTCCCTTCCCAGCCCCCTACCTCAGCAAAGTCTGTCCCTTGCGCTAGCCTAAAGAGGAAGGGGTGGGCACCAGATATAGATGAGGGCAGGGGGAGTGGAAAGGGAGGGAATCATCTAAAAGCATTTGATGTAAAATTCTCTTTAATTGACCCTCTGAACCAGGGCGGGAAGTCAGAGCTACACCAGCTCCAGGCTAGGATGGCAAAAGTTGGTGATGACACTAGCATACATTATGCCCATTGACCCACTTTACAAATGGATAGATGTGTCTGAATGAGATCAGAACCTTCTTGTTGCCTCTTTGGGAAAAGTTTAAGAAGGAAATATAAAGCTAGTAAAAGATGGGTCCTATGCATGGATCTCTCCTTGGCAATACCCTGAGGATATTATCCAATGGGGAGGGTTTTGGGCTCTGGAAATCTCTAGGAAATTTAGCCCTCAGTGCCCTCCCCAAGTCAAGGAAGAGATGAGAATTAGGCAGAAGTCACAGGGTGGGATTTTAAATTCATTTCTCAGGCCACAATGACTACATGTCTCACCCAGACCCCAACGAAAGGCTAAAGTCCAAATTGGTCAAACCAGGGGTACCAATCCCTCCTCAAGGAGAGATAAAGAGAGTCCAAAGTCCTCCATAAAGGGTGAGGATGAGAGGAAAACTTCACTGACATTCATTGGCTTCCCCTCTACCTTTCCCCTACACACAAAAATCCCAGAGCCCCCAGACCCTCCTGAGCTAGAGATCCGGGAAGTGAAGGCCCGGAGCATGAACCTGCGCTGGACTCAAAGATTCGATGGGAACAGCATCATCACCGGCTTTGACATTGAATATAAAAACAAATCTGGTAGGTGCCAGCTGTGTGCATGCATGTGTGTGTGCATGTGTGTGTGCTTGTGTGTTGGTGATGCTAGGTGCATAGGGGATGGGACTCCTCTCTCTTGACAGCCCCCTGAGCTGAGTGCCCTGCATCCTCTCAATGAAACAAATCCCAAGGTCCTCTGAGTTCATAATGCCTTCTACTTACTACATAGGACGATCACTATTCCAAATCAAAGAAAGAACAGGAAAAGCATTGTTCTTTTAAAACTGTTGCTGAGTTTGGGGACCTGAATGGGGAAAGGAGACTTCGAATACATTCAGTGAGTTTTTTTAACTCAACTTTGTGGCAGATGGACATGTCATTTGACCCTGGAGCCAAACTAAAATTGGACAATCTGATTAATGGGCAAATTGCCCACTCCCCTTGGGTGAGTCCCCACTTTAGCCAGATGAATAGTAAAACTGGCTGGCTAGCCTGAAGACCTTTTGGAAGGGGGAAGGATAAAGGACTGGTGAAGCCCTGAGAAGGATGTAAATGTTTACTGGAAAAGCTGAACTAGGACATGGAGAGAGGAGGTTTATAGGAACAGAGACTGATAGAGAAAAGGAGTAGAGAAACTGCTGGACTCTGACCCTAGGCAGATGACATCTAGAGTATTTTATTCTTACATTTTAGGAAAGATATTGACATTAAGTATATTTAGAGGAGTATGATCAAGATGGTGAGGGATCATAGGATCATTGATTTAGAGCTGGAAGGGGCCCCTGGGTAAGGAAACTTTCCCAGGGTCACAACAGCTAGTAAATAATTTGAGGTGGGATTTTTTTTTCTGCTTTGTTTTTGGAGGGGGGAAGGCACTTGGGGTTAAGTGACTTGCCCAAGGTCACTCAGCTAGTAAGTGTTATGTGCCTGAGGTCACATTTCAACTCAGGTCCTCCTGACTCCAGGGCCAGTACTCTATTCACTACGCCAAATAGCTGCCCCTGAGGTGGGATTTGAACATGGGTCTTCCTGAGCCCAAGTCCAGGGTTCCAACTATTCCATTACAGTGTCTCTCCAATGAGACTGGAAGCCAACCCATAAAGGATATGGGCATATTAGATGGGAGGAAAGATTAAAATAGTAAACATGGAAGGATAGAGGGAAGAAAAGGATTTCCAGGTTCAGGGTTAAATCTTGATATATGTTGAGGACACAGAAAATAGTTCATATGGCTGGGATATATGGTGCAAAATGAGAGATGAGGCTCAAAAGATGAATTGAGATCAGATAGAGAGTCTTGAATATCAGGCTAAGGGATCTGGAGTTTTTCAGTAACCATCAGGGAGTCACTGAAGGTTTTGAAAAGCAGAACGATACCATCCCTGCATTGTATGAGGAAAGCTTATTTGACTGTGCTGTGCAGGAGAGATTGGAGGAGGAGAAATTAGAGGTGGTGAGACCAGTTGGGTGACTCTTGAAATATTCTTGACACAGGATAAAAACCTGAACTAGAGTTGTAGCAGGAAAACTGAAAAGAAGAAGCATATTAGTGCTTTGTGAAGTTGGGAACAATATACCTGCAAGGTAGGCAGGGCAGGGATATGAGATCTAGACTGACATTTCCATATGGCAGTGCACATTCAATCTCCCCTCCATGCTGATATGGGGTGGCAGGATCTTCACTCACATCTGAGCATTCTTATCCAGAAGATACATAGGCTGTCACTAGATATTTTCCCCCCATTGCTCAATAAAACACCTCATGCCTTCTCCTACCACCATTGTCTTCCTCCTACTGTGCCCAAGTTTGTGGAGTCTCCCTGAAGCATTGCCTGGCTGGGCTATTAGGGTCTCAGCAACAGATGCCTAGAAGAGATCACACCTGAGATTCTAGAAGGGATCATGGATAAGAGGAACCTGGTGAAGGTGATGACAGTTCAATTCAGTTCCATTTCATTCAACCTGATAAATGTTAATTAAGACCCTATTGCGAATAAACTGTTTATACCTCCTTGACCCAAAGATTCCACTGCTGGGCATGTATCCCCAGAGAAGGTCCAATAAAGAAAAGAAATGTCCCATATATAATCACATTCTATGCAGACCTATGATATATACAAAAATATTTAAACAATTTTTTATTCAATTCTATTTTATTTTCAGTTTCAAATTCTCTCCCTCCCACCCCTTCTCCCCCACCCACTGAGAAAGCTAGAAAAACACAAAGCGGTTTCTATAGTAGCAAACAACCAGAAACAAAGTAAAGGTCCATCAGTTGGGGAATGGCTAAAAAACTGTTTTATACAAGTGTAATAGAATATCATTGTGTCGTGAGACATGAAAAATATGAGAAATTCAGAGAAACTTGGAAAGATATTTGAACTGATATAGAATGATATTGATGTATGTATAAATGAACTAATGGATATAAAACTAATGTATTATAGTCAGCTAGATGGCATATTGGAAACCTGGGTAAGTCAACCTGACTGCCTCAGTTTCCTCATCTGCAAAATGAGGATAATAATAGCACCCATTTCACAAGGTTCTTGTGAGGACTAAATAAGATTTTGTGTATCTATCTATATGTATGTATATACATATACATATATATATTTAGCTGTGTAAACCTTAAAGCACTTCAGGTTATTAATAAATAACAAGGAAAATAATACACACAATGGAAATTAAAGGAACAATCAAATAAAGCAGGATGCTATATGATTATGATTTATCTTGGTACCAAAGGAGAGATGCAGAAATGTCCTTCTTTCCTTTGGTTGGATGGATTCCTTTGTGTGTGGTCTGTTGTATATACTATCAGATGAGTTTGTGATAGGTCTTTTGGTTGATTCTCTTAATTTTTTTTCTTTGTTTCAAGGAAAGGCGCTAAAGTGGGTGGAGATATATTTGTAAATGACTATGGTAGTGCTGGGCCTGAAGTCAGGAAGACTCATTTCCCTGAGTTCAAATCTAGCCTCAGACATTTATTAGATGTGTGACCCTGGGCAAGTCGCTTGACCCTGTTTGCCTCAGTTTCCTCATCTGTAAAATGGAGAAGGAAATGGCAAACCACTCCAGCATCTTTGGCAAAACAAACTCAAATGGTGTCATAAAGAGTCAGACACAACTGAACAACAACAATGACAACAACAAAAATGATAGAGAAACAAGAAGTGTCTTTTTTTTTTTAAAGAACTCATTAGGTGTTTAAAGAAAGGGGCATATTGTAATAAAAGAATACTAGACTCAGAGTCAGACCATCTAGGTTTAATTCCTAGTGCTGAGACTTACTAGCTGTGCAGCTACAGGAAAACTGGTCAACCTCTCTGATCCTCAGCTTCCTCATCTATAAAAGGAGCTATTCATACCAGATCACCTACCTTATAGGATTGTCATAAGGAAAGTGCTTGCTGAACTGTAAGGTGCTATATAAATTTGAATTGCTGCTCTGTGCTAGGGAAGATAGAAGAATAAATAAAATGGAAACAACAGGAAAACATTTCATGAAACTGAAAACACTATGCAAATGTCAATTCAGACCTGGTTCCTGCCCTCAAGAAGTTCCCATTCCAGTAGTTTGTTTTTTGTTTTGTTTTGTTTCATTTTTGGAGAGGGGAGGGCAAGGTAGATGGGTTTAAGTGACTTGCCCAGGGTCACACAGCTAGTAAGTGTTAAGTGTCTGAGATAGGATTTGAACTCAGGTCCTCCTGATTCCAGGGCTGGTGCTCTATTCACTGTGCCACCTAGCTGCCCCCCGTTCCAGTAATTAATCAGGAAAAGATGCAATTTTCATATGAAATTGCTCTTCAAGGATATCAATAACCCCAACTACAAAATGCCTTATTCCTTTGTCACTCTATTTGACCTCTGAAGCTTTTTATACTACCCTAGTTCCTTCCCTAGCACTCTTCCCCCCACTGGCTTCCATGATATTTCAATCTCCATGTTTTCCTGCCACATAACTGACTGCTACCCTTTAGTCTCCATTGCTGGGTCATCTCTTACCTAAGCTTGGTTTTTCCCTAAGAAACATATCTCACCCTCTAACTGTGGTGGTCTGAGAGGTCCTCTTGTTCTGGTCCTTCTCTTTTCTCTCTCTGTTCTCTCCTTTAGTGATCTCATCAGTTCACATGGGTTCAATGATCATCTCTACGTAGATTATCATTAGATCTGTATGTCCACTGCTAATTTCTCTCCTGGCAATATCTGAAACTCCACAGATCAAAAATGGAACTTCTCTCCCCCCCATGCCCTCCAAACCTGCCTCTCTTCCAGTCTTCCCTATTTCTATTTAGGGCACCGCCATCCTCTCAGTCACACATTTGAAACATCTGAGTTATCCTAGAATATTCCCTCTCCCTTGTCCTCCCATAATGAATCAGGTGTTCAGTCTTGTCACTTCTACATCCAAAATATCTCTCGTATCTATCTCCTCTCCATTTATGGCCATTATCCTAGTACAAGGCCTTATCACCACTTCCCTAGACCATGAAACAGATTCTTAATTGGTCTCCCAGGTTCCAGTCTTTCCCCTTTTCAGTCTATCCTTTACACAGCTACCGGAATAATCTTAAGGCACAGTTCTGATCATGTGACCCCCACCCCTGATCAAAAATCTTCAGTGGTCCCCTATTACCTTCAGGATAAAATACAACTTCATGAACATGGTATCTAAGGCCTCCAAAATTGATTTCCAACATTTCATTCTGGTCTTCATATTTTTCCCCTTCATATTCTACATGTTCCAACCATACAGGACTACTAGCTGCCCTCTTAACTTGGGACACCTGGGATGCACCCATAGAATCACAGGACATCAGAATTGGAAATGACTTCAATGACCTTCTACTCGGAACTGTACCTGAACAAAAGCTCCCTCTATAACACACCCAAGTGGTCATTCAGTCTTTTGCTTGAAGACATTCAGTGGGTAGGAAACCCATTTTTATCAAATAGAGTCCATTTGATTTGGAGATTATTCTGATTATTAAGATATTTTCCTTATATCAGTCCTAAATTTGTCTCTTTGTAATTTTTATCCATTGATCTCATTGTTAATTTGGGCCAACTAGAAAAAAGTGAATTCCTTTTCCATATGACAGTCATTGGAGACAAACTATTATGTTCCCCTGAGTCTTCTTTTCTCCAGGTAAAACAGTTCTATTTTCTTTAATTGATATTCACCTGGCATAACCTCAAGGCCATTCACCATCCTAATTGTCTTTGCCAAGGTGGTCTCCAATTTATCAATACCCTTTCCTAGAATGTGGTACCCAGAACTGAGCACAATACTCTAGATATGATCTACCTAGGACAAAGTACAGGGTCAACATCTCACCCTTATGCCTGGCTACAACACCTTTCTTAATGCAACTTCAGACTGCTATAACTTTCCTGGACGTCATATAACACAAGTGATTTTTTTTTTGAGACTGGGTCTCCCTATATGACCCAGGCTAGAAGTATGTTGGCCACTCTAGATGCCCAATCCCATTGTTGATTGACAGGAAGCGCTGATCTGTTCCATTTCTGACCTGGGTCACTTTTCCCCTCCTTGGGCAGCCTGGTGGCCCCCTAATCCCAAGGGCTTACTGTGTCAGTGCCAGATCTGGTGCAGACATCCAATCAGTTTAGCCTACTACAAGTCAGAACTCCCAAACTCAAGTAATCCACCAACTTCAGCTTCCCAGCAGCAGGAATTATTGGTGCGTACCACCACATCTCATGACACTGATGAATGGTACTGAGACTGTAGGCCACTAAAACCTATATATCTTTTTCCAATGAACTGTGGTCTAGCCATGCCTCCCCATCTTAGTCTTAGAAAGTTGATTTTTCAAGGTTTTTTTTTTCCTTGATCAGTTTTGGAGTTTGTCCTCCAAAATAGCTCCCAGAAAAACAGCTTGTCCAAAAGTTTTTTAAAACCCCACCATCAACTTCCTTCTCACTCTGCATCTCATTCATTCATTGTTTTATCTTCCTTCAAGGTGCCACTTCATCCTGGGAGCCTTTTCTGGTCTCCCCAGTTGTCACTACTTTATTCTTCCATGCTTATCTGGGTGCCTGTTACATTGTCCCTATAGAAGACTATAAACTCCTTGAAGGCAGGCACCATTTCATTGTTGCCTTTACATCTACAATAGCTTTATAATCAGTGTTTTCATAACCTAATGTGCACAGAGGGAAGGGAAGAGACCAGACCTGTGATCTCTTTGGGGTAAGGAACTCCCAGGATGAAAACTCCCTCCACCAGTGTCTTACAGAGTTGCATGAGAGGCAAATGACTCATCCATGGTTATGTGACCAATATGCTAGCAAGGTATGCTTTATTCACACTGATACCTCTCACACAAGTCACTTAACCTCTTGCACAACTCTAAAAATACAATTGATTGATGAAGGAAGTTTTTTACCAATGAAATCACAGGTCTGGACACAAAAAAAGGGTGGGGAGAGAAAGGAAAGGACTGAAAGCAATTCTCATCCCAGGGTCTGCTGGCACACTGAGCCCAAACTATGTTATACCTATAGTCAGAAATAGGATTTGAACCTAGATCTCCCTGATTCCTTTACTCCACATAGCCTGTCGCCTTGAGTATCATAGCTATTTAATAAATGTTTCTAAAGTTAATTGAAATCAGAGCTCCCTAAGCCAGACAAAGGGCCTGGTACTAGGGGGGCTTTAATTTAGATGGGCAAAGTTGTGCAAGGCCAACTTCTTACTCAGCAGGGACTTGGCTTCTTTAAGCATCACTGGATTTCAAGGCTAGAGGAGACCTTAAGAAACCATTTCATCTACTCTTCTGACTTCACATGGAACTACAGTGAGCCTAGAACACACAGAAAGTGTTCCTCTCATTTTTAAAGGCCATTAGTCTCAGATGCCAGAATCTTAATCTCAATGTATACCACCCCTCCTTTCAGGTAGTGCTTTCTTAGATCTAAACTCAAATACCTTGTGCTATAGCTGAAGCTCCTTTGAGCACAGCTGGTCAGCAGCCTCTACAGAATAGTGGCCAGGGTGGGGAATCTGTGGCCTTCTAGGTCTTTGGTGCAGCCTTTTGACTGAGTCCAAATTTTACAGAACAAATCCTTTTATTAAGGAGATTTGTTCTGTGAAGTTTGGATTCCGTCAAAGGGTCACACTTGAGGACCTAGAGGGCCACATGTGGCCTCGAGGCTGCAGGTTACCCACCCCTGACTTCAAAGACCAGGATACTGATATCTGGGTGTGTAATTGAATATGAGTTAATCAATAACGTATATTATTTTTCTTGTTGTTGCTGTTGAATTTTGCACTGGATTTGTGTGTAGGAAAAGCAGGGAAGACAGGATGCTACCTTTGGAGCATTTACAGACAGATAGAAAAGAAAGTCACACACACACACACACACACACACACACACACACACACACACACAC
>NW_027187419.1:148521-176151 GCF_028583685.1 Petaurus breviceps papuanus
CACACACACACACACACACACACACACACACACACACACACACACACCCTTTGCCCAGAACTATATGCAATCAAGTAGAATGTCACTTATATTGTTATTGCATTAGCCTGAGCATTCAGAGGAGCCAAAGGGTCCAAGGACTGTCACGTGGAAGAGGGATTCACTTTGTTCTAGTTGACCCAAATTAACAATGAGATCAATGGATAAAAATTACAAAGAGACTAAGTTAGTACTAATATAAGGAAAATATCTTAACAACCAGAACTCTCTCCAAATTGTGTCTTGCTGTACAACATGTGTATATATATATATATATGTCTGTGTGTGTGTGTTTTCAGGAGTCTAAATAAACTCCTACTTATCATAGACATAATTAATCCAGCAGCCTTCTACCAAATCCCACAAACTCACTTTGGTCCTAAAAAGTCACTTTAAAATAGTTCCCATCCCCCTTAGACAGGAGCTCCCTCAATTAATATGACAAGACATTCCTCTAAGTATTCTACCTCTTCTGCTTCTCCTAGACCCCTTGCCCCCATGCATCTATCCCCTGGGGCAAAAACAAAGTCAACAAAAACAACTCCCTGCTCTAAAAAACCAACCTAAATAACTATTCTTTTGTTCCCTCTTTTCCCTCCTTTCCTTTCCCACCCTTAGACCATTTTGGAGCATAAGATCATTTGCTGAGAGCTGGGAAGGGAGTTTAGAGACAGTTAATCTTTTACCCTAATTTTATAGGAATGGAAATTTGGGATTAGAAATGGAAAGTGACTTTCCCAATGTCACACAAATTGTAAATAGTATAGCAAGTATTCAAACCCACATCCTCTAAGAGAACTGGACCATGCTCACTCTCAGAGGACTGAGCCCTATGCCTGAGATCTCAGCCATTATCCCAGGGGTGCCCATGCCAGCCTTTTATTCCTCATTTCACTATTTTTCCTAAGGAGAGTCTGCCCCTTCCAAGTCATTGTGCTCCTGCTGGCTTCTCCTGGCCCCAGGCAGCCAAGTAACAATACATGAATACTGAATAAATAGCACTATCCATACAGATCTATCAGATAGGCCAATGCAGATGGCAAAGTGGCACCAAATTTGTTCTTTGATTCCCAAGCAAAGAATTCAAGTTTCTACTTTGAAAGGATCCCCACAAGCCAGAAAGCTGCCTGATGATGCAGTCAGCTATCCCAGTACTGTAGAGCACAGTTCTATCAGCCAATGAATTGTTTGAGTTGGGTCAGTAAGCTATTATTGTTCTAGGTGTGATGAGCTACCACTGGGCTCCTACTAGTAGGTATTTTGAGTTGCTGCTTTTTGTGTTAACTTGGTGTGTGCTGTGGTAAGTGTTGTGAGCTAGTACATATGGTCAGAGCTGTACTGAAGTGTCCAATGGTGGTTTTGCAAGCTGGTATGCTATGAGTTGTGTTGAGTGTTCTAAGCTGTTGTTATGAACCAGTATGTAGTGAGTTGGATACTGTGGGTTGGGGTTGTGAACTGGTCTAACATGAGCTATGTTTGGTAGGTATTTGGTCAGTATGATGTTGTGAGTTGGTATGTGATATGGTGAGTGTTGTGAACTGATGTATTGTGAGTTGTATTTATATGTGCTTCGGTGGGTATTATGAGCTAGTGTGATATAAGTTGTATTGATGTGTGATAAGGTAGATGTTGAGAAGTAGGGGTTGTGATGCTGTGAACAGCCTTTGTGATACAAGCCTCATCCTCTGCATGTCAGAGAAGTATTGTAATACCATGGCTCCAAGGCCCATCGGAAAGAGGGAATCAGAGATGCAGAATAGATTTGTTTCCAGAGCTTGGGCAGCTGACTGGCACAGATGCTGCTTTTGTCCTAGTCATTCTCCTCCAGTGTGAGCACATCAAGCCGGCACAACTCATGTTGGCAGAGCCTTCCATGGATTTGAAGGCAATGACGTCTTCCCAGCCTTCCCCTTGGGTTTTTTTTTTTTTAAGAATGTTCTGCATTCTAGGCCCTTTGATGAAGAAAGGGAAAGAGCAACCTTAATGAAATATGTTCATCTCAGTTAGCTGGGCCCATATGAAAGGGAATACTAAAAGACACAATATTTGCCAAAGCCAGCTGAGCTGCACTGAGAGCCATGAAAGACTCTAGAGAAGGGAAAAGAATACACCCTGTGATTTCTGCATCTCAGGGTCAGAAGACTGCTCTAATCAAGTTTGCAACATCAGCCAGATGTTCCCCAGTCTGACT
Source organism: Petaurus breviceps papuanus (assembly GCF_028583685.1). Lineage (NCBI taxonomy): Eukaryota > Metazoa > Chordata > Mammalia > Diprotodontia > Petauridae > Petaurus > Petaurus breviceps. The sequence goes on from NW_027187419.1 coordinate 150,752, forward strand.
TAGATGCATTAAAAGGAGACATTGGGGGTGGGGAGGCTAAAGAGAGCTGTTTCTCATCAACATCAAAGAAGGTTTCAGAACAAGAGGTCAAATTCACCTGCAAACTTTTGGCAAAATCAGCACAGACAGGCTGCTCCCTGGAAACCTCCCGCTGCCTTGTGATTGGCAGGTAGAGACTGGAGCAGAAGCCAAGAAAGTGGGAGGTGGGCAGGAGGGCAGGCAACAAGTGGTAACTATGTCCTCAGGGTACAGAGCATCATACCAGGTGTTTGAGGTCTACAGGAGAAAAATATGTGAATAGTCCCTTCTCTTAATTGGGTCCTGCTCTCTTTGCATCCTTTGAGTACCTACTATGCATCCAGCCCTACTAGGGGATGCAGAGGAGCTCCCTGAGCTCCAAGAGTTTACCACGTAGCTGGGAAGATAAGGCATACAGGAAAGAACAAGGACAAGACAACCTATAATGAAGTACTAAGTTGAGGGAAGGGAGGGAGGAAAGACAGGTTCCAAGAGTCATAGGAATTCAGAGTGGGGGTTGGTGATGAAGGGGAGCTGGAGGAATGAGAAAAGGCAAATAGGAGGAGGTGGGAATTGAATAGGGTTTTAGAGGATAAAGAGAATTTGGATACAGTGTGACAGTATTTCAGAGAATAGGCACCTGCATACTCAATCTGGATTCTGGACTTTGTGCAAACCTTGTGTTTGGACCTCTTTTCATGCTCTGTGTCCCATTAAAGAGCCTTGTCACAAAGGCAGCATGGGAGAATGCAAAGGACACTGGACTTAAAGTCATGATTTCTGCATTCAAGATGCAGCTCTGACACTTCCTAGTTCTGTCTTAAGAAAGTCATTTGGTTTCTGTGTGACTCAGTTTCCTCATCTGTAAAATGGAGATAGCACTTGTATTACCATCCTAGTAGGTGAGTTGTGAAGATCAAATTGGGGTAATGGATTTAAGTGCTTTACAATTATCAGACATTGTCATCATCATCATCATCATCATCATCATCATCATGTCTTTTGTATCCTCGATTGCTGTTAAACAGGATTAGGTTCAGGATTCCACCTTGGCTCAGCCACCACAGATTTTTCCCCCTATGCTTTGAATGTTTTCTTCCTCCCTGAGGTTCATAAGAGTTAGGATTCTTTCAGAGTTTGCTCTTTTTATGCCTTTTTTTTGCCTTTTGGAGGGCAATTGGGGTTAAGTAACTTGCCCAGGGTTACATGGCTAGTTTTTTTTTTTTGTCTGGGTGTTAAGTGTCTGAGGCCAGAACCAAACTCGGGTCCTCCTGACTCCGAGACCAGCGCTTTTACTCACTGTGCCACCTAGCGGCCCTTCTTTTTATGCCTTTTCCTAAGCCCTCCAAATTGCCCCCTTGGAAAATGGTAAATTCTAGTGCATAGGGCTGGGGTTGGGACTGGAACTTCATTGAAGGAGATTTGGGGCCATATGCATTTACTAGCAATAACCTCCTTTGTAGGGGGACCAAGGGTATAAAATTTGTGTCCTTTTTTCCACTAGATTCCTGGGACTTCAAGCAATCCACCCGCAACATCTCACCCACCATCAACCAGGCAAATATCGTGGACCTGCACCCTGCCTCTGTTTACAGCATTCGAATGTATTCCTTCAATAAGATTGGCCGCAGTGAGCCCAGTAAGGAGCTCACCATAAGCACAGAAGAAGCTGGTAAGTCCCTCCATTCCCTAGACTATTCCTCCCCTCTCACTGCTGCCCCTTTCATGAAAGGTCTGAGTTTCCTTTTTGGTATATTGGGGTCAAGGCTGAGGTCCCAGGACCACCAGGAACACACATTAACCAAGTTCATCAACAGCTGGGCAAAGATTCGACTGGAAAGGTAGAAAAAGGAAATGGATAACCACTGTGGCCTTGGGCAATTCACTTCCCAATTATGGACCTTCATTTCTTCACTTATAAAATGAAGTTAAACTGATCATCTTTAAGGTTCTGAGACACTCTTTGTTAGTAATTTTGTGGTACTGACTGAAATGTTTACTCCCAGGAGCTCTGATTGCTGTCCTTGGTGCTTACCCAGGCTTTCAGACAAGAACCTAAAATTATATGTACCTCTGAGCGGTGCTGTCCATAGTTCTATTTTTTCCCCAGCCCCTGGCACGTTTGAAGAGAATAGATGTACCCTATCTACCTAGGCTAGAGCCAGGACAACAGTGGAAAGATTCAAAAGAATAGTTTCAGCCCCTGAAGGGTTTCAACCTCTGACTCCTACTAAACGATGGCCAAATCATCATTCTTCCCTGAACAGGGCCACCTCTTCACCCCAGAGATTTTGATGAATTATGGTGCTTGTGGGCAGAAACAAAAAAAAATGAACTCTTGCAGTGCTAGGCACCAGAGTGGAACAAATTCACATGAGACCAATAGATGTAACTCTGGCTTTCTTAAACTCTTAACCATTAGAAAAAACACATGGCCTTACATGTCTTGGTTCTCCCACAAAGGGCCAGTGGCACTTCCTGCCATAATTTGAAGGGCACTAAAAGTGACACCCTACGGCCAATGTGAAATTCACTTTCCACCCTTAGCCTACCAAAGTACCAGAAATCCTCAGCATTAATATTACTGCTTAAGGCTGAAAGCCCATTACTACCCATAGTCACCAGGAAGAGCAGCTTCCTGAGGGATGAGGACGCAAGTTGTAAAAGTTTTAGTAGACGAGGAGGTTAGAAGCATGAGTACATTATACAAGGCTGGGTGAGTTCCTACATTGAGAGGCCCTTGATGGGCATTTGAAAATGCTGAAAGGGGGTGGGTGTCAACAAAGAAAGGACTTTTCTGAGGTGCACATATAAGGGATATATATATATATATATATATATATTTTTTTTTTTTTTTTTTTTTTTTTTTGCCCAGGTATAACCTTGTTGTGGCCACCAAGTCTAATTTCTCTCTCTGAATGGAAACAGTGTAGCACCTGACTTACAAATTAAAACACTACTCCCTTAAGGCTGTTGATCTCTGCCCCACCCCCACTATTGTTGCATTTGTCCTTCATTTTTCAAAGAGGACCATGGCATCAGGGAGATGAAGACATGATTTGCAGTTAACTTTGATTTGAGTGGGGGAAGACTGTGCAAAGTCACCAGCTTCACTCTCTCCTCCAGAGTCATCTGGATCCAGTGGCCTGATATTCATCAGGACAACTGGAGATGGCCCACAATGCATTGGGAGACCCTGGACCCTTTAGGCTAAAGCCTTTTCAGGTTCTCACTTTGAGTGAGATAAGACCAATTCAATGAATAGACCTCTGTAAATAGTTAATAAAAAAAAAATCAGACTGGGAGGGGAAGACCCTCAGGGTTCCTGGCCAAAAGAGAAACAGTTTGTATTTAGTAGTAGATACACTGTTCTAGCACTTAGTGGCTTCTGACAGGAAGTTCTTCCTTTTGTCTAAACCAAATCTATCTTGCTGTCATCTCAGCAATTTAAGGGGAGCAAAAGAAGAGATATTCTCAAGGTACTGCTAGTTTCAGTGCCAAGGAGTGAGGATAAAGCTAAGGATAGTTCCCTATTATTATGCTCTCAGTAGGGAATTTGTTGCTTTTTCCATCTCTGAACTGCCCGGGTGAGGAAGAAAACAGGGACAGGAGAAGTCTTTCTCCTGCTTCCTGACATGACGTAATTATTCTTTCCCCTCAGCTCCTGATGGACCACCCATGGATGTCACCTTGCAACCTGTGACCTCCCAGAGCATCCAGGTAACCTGGAAGGTAAGTAGAGTTGGCAGGAGCTTTGAAAGGAGAACCTCACAATGCATTTCTTCTATTTGGATTATGAATTTCCTGACCCCCACCCTTATGTATATATATACATAAGGAGAATGTTCCGTAGTCTTGTAGTGATATAACTAGCAACCTGAAAAGTAACAAGATAACCAGAGGAATTCAAGAGTGGGATGGAGGATTATTTTCTGTTAGGAGATTATTTTTTATTTAGGTTCTAATTTGCCGCTCTTTGATTCCTTTTAGACCACTGCAAGTTCCTCTCAGACATAGTAAGATTAAGGGAGAGAGAAGCAGAATGTGATTCAAATATCCATGGTTATTAGAAATCAGGAAGTGAGCCCCCCAGCCACCTCTATGGACATGGACAGAGGAGAGAGGTATATTGCCCAGCACACTAATCTAGTCTGGAAATGTACCATCACAATTGGTTAGGAGTTGGATTTGGTTTTATGTAAACTTCAAAAAGGCAATATATATATATATATATATATATATATAGTGAAAACTATACTGAGGATCAGAAAGTCACCTAGTTAGGAAGGACCCTAGTTACATCTCCATCAACAAGGGGTAATAGCAGAAAAACCCTTGAATATGAATGGAATCAGGGAACTTGGCTTTAAATCCTGGCTTTGCTTCTTTCTAGCAGAGTCTCTAGTTACTTCACTCTTCTGGGCCTCAGTTTCCTCATCTGTAAAATCAGAACTTTGGGTCAGGTGATCTCTTTGGTCCCTTCTAGCTCTAAATGCTATGATCCATGAACTAAACCAGTCTGATCCAATTCAACCAACACTTATTTAAGCATCTAATATGAATGTAAGACAAGACTCTGGGGGCTGAGGGATACCAGGGAATTCATGGACAAAATTAGAATCTTCCTCTGCCCTCAAGAAATTTACATTCTACTGGGGGATATAACATATAAGCAGATAAGTATGTGCTTGATTATTTGAGGAGAGGGAAGGCACTAGAACCTGTGGGATCAGAAAAGGTTTTTCCTACCTTTACTGGCATAAAAATGGACATGTGAGCTGAACCTTGAGTAAAGTCAGATATTCTACCAGGTGGAGGTAAGAGGTGCATTCAAGGCATATGGAATGGGGGAGGGAAGCAAAATGCATGAAGAAAGAAGATGGAATGCTGAGCTTGGGGAACAACAGATAGGCCAATTTGACTGGAATGGAAAGTGTTTGAAGGGGATTAATGTGAAATAAGCCTAGAAAAGTAGGCTGGAGGCAGACTGTGAAGGACTACCTTGCTGTGTGCCCTTGGATAAGAATTCAATTCAGCAAACATTTATTAAACACTTAATGCAAGACAAGAAGGTACTCAGCCTCTACGGACTTATTTCTCCATCTGTAGAATAGAGATGAGAACATAATCAAAGACTGTCAGAACTGGTAGGAGGAACCTTGGAGATCATCTGACCCTTGGCCAACCCCTCATTTTACAAGTTAGAAAACTCAAACCCAGAGAAAGTGAGGTGATATACCTAAGGCCACATGTTGAATTAGTGGTAGAACAGGAGATAGAACTGAGGTCTTTGGGGTCCAAGTCCTGGACAGACTTCCCACTATCCCAGGTTGCCTCTACCCTGTCCTTCCTATATCTTAGGGTAGCTATGATCAAAGAATAGATGGAAATGTTCTATAAACGTTTAAAGGGGCAGGATGTGGTAAGTAAGGGAAGAGATGGGAAGGGAGAAACACTAGAACTATCTTCCCTATTAAGGACTGATGGACAAAGTGAGACAGTGTCCTAAGCCATAGTCTTCCATACAGGAAAGAGACAAGTACATGATTCTCCTTGTTCATCCCTGGATCAGAATAGTGATCATTTGGTGGTGATTTGGCCCTCACCAACCAAGACAGTTTCCTGACTTACAGGCTATAGTGACTTGAAGGGAAATACTTTAGCTATCACTTTTTACTGCTCCTAGGTTCTCAAACAGGGTAGGCCTGGAACAAGGTCAAGAACAGAATTGAGAATGACTTGTTGGTCTTTTCTAGAAAGAAAAGAAATGGGTGGCTAGGTGACACAGTAAATAGAGCACCAGCCCTGTAGTCAGGAGGACCTGAGTTCAAATTTGGCCTCACAAGTGCCGTGTGACCTTGGGAAAGTCACTTAACCCCAACTGCACTGCCTTCTCCCCTCCAAAAAAAAGCAAAAATAGAAAGAAATGAAATTATGCCCACCCAGGTGACCCAGGACCCACTCTCCCTAAAAGTAAAGACCAGAAGGGAAGTAGAATGGATATCTGGACAATCAAATCATTCAGGAGGGTACCTAAGGCAGTAAAGTCCCATGAATTTCAGGATATCCTCAGAATCAGAGTACTGACCAGAACTCCTAGAGCTGACTGTCCTTGACTCAGAGACTCAGAAACAAGACCCATATCCTCATGCCCTCCTACTCTGTCTATTCTAAAACTTGTGTCCATCTCTCAGAAAAGCCAGTAGATCCAAGAAAATAGAGAAGGCTGGACAGAAGAGAGGAACTGATAAATATGTAAAACATTAAAATATTTGGCAACAAAACACATGCCAGGAAGTCAATAAAAATTTAGAGTGAGATTTATTTCTCCAAAGTCACATAATGAAAAATAAAATTGATTAAAAAGTTAGAACTTCACAATGAACCAGCCGGTCAATAAATTTTGGGTCATCTTCTCCAGAGATTCTTTCTTTCTTTCTTCCTTTTAGCACCAAGAAACAGATTAATGAAAAATAAAGATCCACTTGAAAGATAAGTCACTTATTTTAAGACTCTTTCAGTGAGATGGATCGTCCTGGCTTTATAACATAAATTTGCAATCAACCCTATTGATTTCTTAATGCTTCAGAGAAATATTGTTAAGATTGATTTAAAACCTAAGTGTGCATGCATATGTGTGTGTGTGTGTGTAAAAATGTGTGGGTCAGGATACTTACAGGAATGTGTATGATATGTGTGTATCAGGATACAAGTAGGTATGTGTCAAGATCTGAGGAGAGATGGGAGTACATGTCAGGGTGTGTGGAGGAATATGTACTTCTTTCTTTTTTTAAAAGCAATTGGGGTTAAGTAACTTGCTCAAGGTTACATAGCCAGTTATTTTTGTGTGGGTGCCAAGTATCTGAGGCCAGAATCGATTCTAGGTCTCCCGACTCTGGGGCTGGCGCCACCTGGCCACCCCTATGTACTTCTTTCAAGCCATGTGTAGATACTATATGTACACCAATGTGTTTAAAAAATGTGAGTGTTCAGGTACATGGAAATGTGTCTATACATAGTTTATATATATGTCTGTGCCTCATTTTGGTGTTAAGTTTCAAGTGCAGAAATGGGTCCACTTGCTGATTAATAAAGACAGCCTGCCCAATTGTAGAGAAATGCTTGATTCAGGACAGAACAAATATTAAACTTTTGTTAAACTGTCTTCTTGAAACAAGAAGAGGCACCTCTCTTCATTCTTCATAGAGATGGGAGACTATAGGTACAGAACATTGTCTATCCTGCCAGCCTCAGTTGACATGATTATTTTTTTCTGAACTGATTTTTTCTGTCTCTCTTTTTATTCTTTATTACAAGAGATGGCTCTCTGGAAAGGGGAGGGAAGGGGAATATATCTGGAAATGAAGGTGATATAAAAACAAAAATAACAATAAACATTTTTTAAAGATCTCTAAAAAGTCCTTCCTAAATTACGTTAATTTAAAAAGCCATTTTATTAAGTTAATAGTCTTTTAAAAGAAACAATAAAATCAATTTAAAATAATACTTTCAATAAAGTAAAAAAAAAAAACAGGTTGCTTTTTGTTAACCTAATTGTTTTTAAACACAATAAAAGGTGTGTGGTTTTTTAATTATCTTTATTGTTTTCAAGCCCAACATTGGTTTTATCTTCATCTCTCGATGAGCACACTTACTCCCAATTTCCCTATGCACAGAGCCATAGCTAGCTATTTTCCCTCTGGGAAAGTAGCATGGAAACCTACCCTCAAACTATGCAGGGGAAGCCAGTGTACAAGGGAAAGAGTAGAGGAGGCAGCTGTGTCCTGGGGAAGTTTGTTGGGGGTCAGCCACTACAAGTCACCTGGCAGCTTCCCATTTTCTTACTAACTCTTTCTTGCTAACTAGATATTCAGTTTCTACTCAGTCAAAAGACTGCATGTGCTATCCAAGTGAGCCAAAATCCTAGTCAACCTATGCTAATTAGGACTGTGTATGGAAGCCTTAATGTTAGAGTATATGTGTGAGGGTGTGTGTGTGTGTGTGTTTGTGTGTGTGTGTGTGTGTGTTTCTAGGGCTGTCTTAATCCTCATCCAGTGGCATTGATGGCCTATTGAGACCCAAAGGAGGTTCCCACAATCCCATTTTCTTCCCCACATTCTGGTTGTATTTCTTGTCCTCATAACTTGAATATACTTCCCAATCTACAAAATCCCTCTTCCCCAAGCCTTCCCTCTTCACCTGAGCAGCAACAGTGGGTTTAACAGCACTTGGACCTGAGTAATCCAAAGTACTCTTCGTATTCAGTTTCAATCATACCACTGTCCACTCCCTCTTACTTCTGTTGCCCTAGTTTCTCCCAGGCCAACAACTTGGTGAAGATGGGACTTTCCCAGGGCTGTGAATCTGTCCTTCTCTGCAACCACCACCCCTCTCCCTCTCTCTCCCAGGCTCCAAAGAAGGAGCTCCAGAACGGCGTGATCCGGGGCTACCAGATCGGTTACCGGGAGAACAGCCCTGGCAGCAACGGGCAGTACAGCATTGTGGAGATGAAGGCCACTGGAGACAGTGAGGTCTATACCCTGGACAATCTGAAGAAGTTTGCTCAATATGGGGTAGTGGTCCAGGCCTTCAACCGGGCAGGGACAGGTCCCTCATCCAGTGAAATCAATGCTACTACACTAGAGGATGGTAAGGAAGGTCAAGGGGGAGTGGAGGGACAGCCAAGGCTGCAATGGGGTGAATGGAGCTAAGAAGGGGACAGTGGTAGATTCCAGAGTTGATCACCAATTCATGAAATGCCAGAGCCTGAAGACAGCTGAAAGGGAGGAGGTTTGACCTATTACATTTAGAGTTAGAAATACTAGGATCAAAAGCTGACTCAGATATTTACTAGCATTATGAACTTAATCAAGACACTTGACTGCTGTCAGTTTCCTCATCTATAAAGTGGAAATAATGATAGCACCTACCTCATAGAATTGTTATGAGAATTTAATAAGATAATATGTGTAAAGTACTATATAAAATGTTAACTATTATTATTTTTAATATTAGTATGATTGATGTACTCTTCTATTCCCCAAACAGAAAACACTAAATAGTACTTCATCCTTAAACCAAAAGAAAGAGAGCCCTTGGTACCCCTCAGAAGATGGTCAAGAATTTGTCCCAGCCCCCTAAAAAGAAAAGAATAATTTTAAAACCAGTCCTTCCTCCCTAGAACCATGAAAGAATTTCCAGGGCAGCTAGGAGGTCCAGATTACAGTGCACTGGATCTAGAATTCAGGAAGATCTGAATTCAAATGCTGCCTCTGACACTTACTTGCTGTGTGACCCTGGGCACATCACTTAACCTCTGCTTCCTTCAGTTTCCTCATCTGTAGAAGAGAGATGATAATAGCACCTATTGTGAGACTCAAACAAGATAATATTTGTAAAGCATTTTGTAAACCATAAAGTATTATATAAATGCTAGGTATACTCACTCTTTTCCAAAGCTGGGGTTTTAAGTACACGTTCAATTACATATAAGCCCTGAGTCAGGTCTCCACCTCCTGAAAACCAGAATCAGTGACTCAGAATCACAGAATGGCAGAGATGGAAGAACCTTAGAAATCTTATAATTTAACTCTCTCACTTTACAAATAAGGAAACAGAGACTGGGGGGTGGGGGGTGGGGTTAAATGACTGGCCTGAGGTCACATGGTAAGAGGCAAAGTTAGAGCTCAAACCTAGGATGGATGTATAATCCTAGTGCACTTTTCACTAAACCAAGCTTCTGTCCTGCCAAGGCAGGCTTTACAATTCTCAGAGAAGAAGCATGCTATTTGGTGTGATTTGGGGGTTACCAGAAAGTTCACACACACCCCAAGGTTCCCCCAGTCTTTATCACCATGCCTGTAATTCTACCATTGGAGATTTGCTTTCAGTATTGCCATTTCTCCATTTGGTCCTTCTTTAGAAAGTAGATTCTCTGACTAATGTAAAAATATGTTGAATATGACTGTACATGTACAGCCTATATCAGATTGCATGTCATTTTGGAGAGGAGGGAGGAAGAAAAATTTAGAATTCAAAACCTTATAAAAGTAAATGTTGAAAACTAAAAATTAATTAGTTAATTAATTTTGTAAAAAGAAAAGAAAGATGTTCCCTATCAGGAGCTAAGATCTGGAATTAAAAGGGACCTTAGAAATGATGACCTAACCTAAGCCTCTCGTTTTCAGAGAAGAAATTGTAGTCTTGGAAAGAGAAGCAAACTCCTTAACCTAAAGTCACACAGGAGATAAGGGACAGAATTTGCATCCAAACCCAGATTCAGAAGCCTCAGACTATATTGTAGGGGGAGATTTGTTTGGAGAGCAGAGGCAAAGACTAGAGCAGCCTTGGAATAGTGAGTTGGTACTTAGGAAAGAAGTGAAAAGGGCATAGAAACAAGAGGATGGCATCCCCAAAGGTAAACTTCCACAACTTTGCAGCTTTCTAATTAAGTTCCTGTCCTTCTACCCCATCCTCAACCTTTTCTCTGCTTCCCTGCTTCCTCCCCCTGAAATGAGGTCCCCTTCCCTCACCCTAGCTGAGGTACATATACATCGGGATAAAGCTTCATTCCACAAAGAGTTCCTATGGCCAACCGAGGGCCCTTTGGAGCTCTCGCACCCCTTGCCCCAGTCATTTCCACTCACCTCAATGTCCTAACCTATTTTCTGATTGTTATTCTTTCGCCTCCTCCAGTGACTCACTCCCCATACTATGAATCTATCCCTATTTCCATTAAGTAGATAGTAAATCCCCAGGCTTTTTTAGCAATTCTTTTTCATCTGAAACAGACTGAGGGAGGTGGACACCAATGTCTCAGGCACAGGATCTATTCCTCTCCCCCTCCTCAGCATCCTTGTTCCTCTCAAGGCACTCTAGGACTGGTAATATCCTGGAGAAAGCACTAGTCTTTGAATTACACCTCTAGTTCCCAAGTTCTATGATCCTATTCATCCTGGCTCACACCTACAGCTGCATGACCCTGGGTGAGTCACTAACTCTTTGAGTTAGAAGGTACCTCAGAGGTCCCTAATCTAACCTATACCTGAACAAGAATCTATGGCAATTAATCATTTGGGGTCCACCTAGAGACTTTGAGGGATGGGGAACTTGCTACCTCCTATCACTGGTGCTTAGCTTTCATTGTTAAGATTTGCCTTAGGTGAAACTAAAGTCTGCATCTCCAGTTTCCACCAGAAGTCAAGTGAAATAAGTCTAATCCCTCTTTTACAAGACAGACGCCAACTATTGAAAGACAGTTATCACATATCCTGTAAATCTTCTCTTCTTTAAGTTAGATGTTCCTAGTTCCTCCTAATTATTCTTCTATGTCCTGATCTCAAATTATCTCACTATCTTGAGCACCCTCCTCCGGATGTGCCCTTCCAAAAATGAACCCAATAGAGTCCAGGTATGGTCTGACATAGGCAGAGCAAGGCAGAGTTATCTACCTTACTTGACCCTGGGTTTCCACATCAGTAAAATGGGATATGGTTACAATAACAATTCCCTACATCAGGAGGTTGATGTAAAGAAAGAATTTCATAAACTTCCATGAACTGTCCTCTGCAAAGAGTCTTTGTTAAAATATCTATTTGCACATGGTGATGGGCTAAACACCATATATTTAGTTACATGGACCTAAGACAAGGAGCAGAAAAATCCCATCCTCTAAATTAAGAAAAAAAAAGAAAAGAAAAAAAAAACAAAATATTTTAAAGAAAATATTATTTTAAAAAGTAAAAATTCCTTTCCCTTAAGAGCCACTCTCCCTCTGGAAAAAAAGTGATCGGTACACATACATGAAAAGTCATAAAGTATAGATATTAAATGTAGAAAGGAAAAACTAGGGATAGGAGAGAGTGAGGAAGGAAAAAAGAAGGGGAAGAGAAAAGGAAAAAACAGCGTTAAAGTGATGTACCCCTTGGGGAGACAAAGAAAGAGAATGCAATCAAGAATGAGGAAAAGCACAGGGATGAGAACGCCAAAAGAAAGAGAAATAGACAGGGAGAGAGACACACATGGGAAGTCACACGAGGAGAGAGAGAGAGAGAGCAAAGAGGGAGAGAGAAGTAAAGAAACACACTCAGTAATTTATGAGGTGAATGTTAGCCAAAGGTTAAGCTATTTACTTGAGCTGTGGGATTCAGAGTGATATCATTCATCTTGCCTTTTTAAATTTTAAATTTAGGGTTACAGTTCAGAAGTCTTCAATGGCTCTAATATCTAACTCTTCATCTGTTCCACTTTGTATGGAATAACCAAAGGACTCCACTCGAAGAGAAATGGTTCTCTGTAGTGCATTAGTGAGAGGAAGGACTGATAACAACACGCAAGCCAAGGGGTGTGCTAGATTTCTGATCTGGAAGTTTCCATGACACCCTTGCTGCCTTAAGAGTTTAGGACCTAAAAAGAGATGCGCCAGAATAAAATGACAAGGCTATGACCAAGTAAAAGGGATAGGTCACCTTTTAACTTTAGAGTAAATTATAACAGCTGAGTATATATGTCAGGACCACAGCAGTTTGGAGCACATGGGGAAGTATAGTACTTGGCCATGGTGAAGGGTAGCCAAGAGAGTTACAAGGTAAGATTGGACCACCTTAAGATTTACCCTCATAAGATAAATTCAGAATTCAATTAATCAATTAACAAGTAAACATTTGGGGAGGGGGCAGCAACTTGGCAAAGTGCATGGAGCACATGCCTGGGAGTCAGGAGGACTGGACAAATCCAGCCTCAATCACTTACTAGCTATGTGACCCTGGACAAGTCACTGAACCCCAATTGCCTCCAAAAAAAAAAAGGAAACATTTATTAAGCACTTACCATGTGTCAGGCACTGTGCTAAGCACCGGTGGCAGGTGCTCCAGTTCAGGGTGGAGGTGGTAGGATTTCAGAAACATTTTGAAACATGAGAGAGATCATTTGGTAAGTAGAGCTTTAAAAAAAAAAAAAGTTGTGCTTTGGGAATTGTTCATCCTTTGACAGAAGTGGGGAGAAAGAGGGCCAGATGATGGAGGTTTGGGGCAGGCTTTGGTCCCCAAGGGAATAGGAGGGTGCAAACTGAGATGAAGCAAATTTATGTGTTATTATAGCATCACTAATTTCATTCAGGACCATAGTGGGAAAGAGCTGGACAGCGCCTGTCCTGCCTGTAACCTTCAGCCTTCTCTGGGCCTCCCATCCAGCTTTCTTCTCTTTTCTCCCCTGGGGCCATTGACATTTCCATCAGGAAGAGCTAGGCAAAGGCCATGGAGTCATTCCCCAACAAGGAGGGGAGGAAAAAAGTTTCCAGCCACATTTGCTCAGCAGTTTTTCATACTTAATTAAGGCCCTCGTTATCCTGTCAAATCCTGATCGTTTCCTGGCAATATTAGCACTCCTCCTGGGGTATTCAAGGGCCCCAGCTTTAACAATGGTGTCTTTTCCATAATTATATTACCTTCATTTTGTTTGAACGGGCTATCTGTATTAGTTTATTACACTTGGTCCCTAATTACATGGCGCTTATATTTTTACACCTAAGTAATATGAAACAATAATCATTCTCAAAGAGGATCGTTAGGATGATGTATTATCATTTAAATGCTCATAAAAATTAGAGTTGCCTCTTGTGGGGCAACAGGATCTAATTACCTTCCATCCAGCTTACATTTCCTTTCTCCCACTCAGAGCAAGGCAGATTAGGTCTCTCCTTTGTCCCTTGCCCTCCATTAGACAGTGGGAAGTCCCATTGGTGTTCTACCCCAGTAACACTAAGGGAACCAAAGTTCTTTCAGATTTGTCACTTGCAAAATGGGAAGATCTGAATGTAAAGACTATTGCAACTCCAGGACCAGACTGTATCAGAAGGATTTGGGCTAAAACTAGGAGAGGCTTCCCTTAAAGGGAGAGGGTAAAAGGCAGCAGAATGAGGGACCATGATAGGTTATGCAATTTCCCTTCCTGGAGGTCTCCTCAGAAAGCTTTCAGGTTATCTGAGGCAGTTTGGTGTGTTGAGGTGTGGCATCAGAGAAATGGGCCCTTTGATCCCAGAAAGTCCCATCCCACCACAGGCACAACTCTCCCCTTTGGGAGAACATGGGACAGTCCAAGGTGATTTCACTCACCTTTTCCTCATAAGGAATACAACCCTTCTATCCCACCCTCACCCCCACTTTATCAGCTTGCATTAGGACTCAGAAGTTCCCAGCCCCTGGGGTTACCCTTTCAATTGCTGGCCAGAGCTGGCAGTCAGTTGACTCCATTCCATTAGGATCCATGGCTTGACATGGTGAGAGATCCACCATGTACTTGGGTAAGTCATGATTCTCCACTTTACCAAACATTTTACCTTTCTTATTATTAGTTATTCATTCATGAAGAGCTAACTGAACACACTAAGCATTATAGTGTAGTGGACCATGCCAGAAGAATATGTCAAAGGAAATTTTAGGATGCATAACTAAATTCTAAGTAGCTCAGGACAGCAACTAGGTCTCACCCCCGCTCTGTTCAATGCTATCAAGATCCTGAAATAGGGTCCAACAGGAAGGATGTTCCAAGTCTGGGAGTTATCCTATCAATTATCCTATCCATACTGCTGATTTTTATTATTCTCCCTTATATCAAGCCAAAATTCCATCTTTGACCCTATTTCTGTCCTTCTGGGGCCAAAAAATAAGTCTGATCTCTCTTTCAAGAGACAGTCCTTCAAATGTTTAAAGAAAGCAATTGTGCCATCTCTAACTCTTCTCTTCCCCAGACTAAATGACCCCAGTTCCTTCAACAAAACCTCATGTAGCTTCACATCAAAGTTGTTCACCATGCCAGCTGCCCTCTTCCTAACATCCTCCAGCTTCTCAGCATCCTTCCTGAAGTATGGTACCCAGAACTGAACACAAAGCTCCAGTAGTCTGTCCAGGGCAGAATACAAGAAGCCCATCATTCCAGAACCTCATTCTAGACATTACATTTCTCATAATGCAGCAGCTTTCTTGGCTACCCTAGGACCCAATTGAATCATATTAAGTTTGTATTCTACTAAAAACCCCAGGGATTTTTTTAGGTGAAATGCTGTCTAGCCATGCTTTTTCCTATCTTATCTTTGTGGTTTTTATTTTTTTGAACTCAGATATAAGACTTTATATTTGTCCCTATTAATTTTCATCCTACTGGATGAATCCAATAATAGTCTAACATGAAGACTGACAAACCATGGTTGCCAGGCCAAATCAGGAAGTTTTTTGTTTCATAGTTTGTTGAGCCCCTGGTCCAACCTGTTGAGATAGTCTTGGTTTGTTAACCTGTAGGTCAATGTGTCAACTATTTGTTCTTCTTGGTTTTGAGATATGTCAGATACATATGACCTTCCCTAAGTTCTAACCTAAAGATGCACTGATCCAGCTTCATGGAGATGACTCACTTATTTGTTTTTTTCAATCACGCCCCCATCCCTCGGTCTGATATCCTTCCTATTCCCCCTACATAGTTCCCAGCCAGCCTCCTGAGAATGTTCGAGCCCTGTCCATCACTTCCGATGTAGCTGTCATTTCCTGGTCAGAGCCACCTCGAAGCACCCTCAATGGTGTCCTAAAGGGCTACCGGGTGATCTTTTGGTCTCTCTACATGGATGGGGGTGAGTACATGGGGATTTTGGTTTTTAGGATGGTGAGCATGAGAGGTTGGGTATTGTCTTCTGTGATCCAGACCTGCATTTCTCCTCCACCTTGGGAGGGAGAGAATCATGCATGATAGCAACCCCTGCTCTATTCTATTCAGCATTCCAGGTGGGACTAGATTCTTATAAGAACTGGAAGATGGTTCACTCAAGAGCTCCTTATACTAATCTCAAGGCCAGGCCAGTGGCAATGAGTATTAGTTTTATATACACTAATAGCAGGGAATGATGGTCAAGAAAATCCAAAGTGTCATAGAATCCTTCCAAAATTTTCTGTTTGCTTTCCATACCTTTGCACTGGCTGTCCTCAATGCCTAGAAGGTTCTCCCTCTTAACCTCTGACAAGAAGAATCCTTGACTTCCTTTAACCCAAGCACCATCTCCTGAAGGAGGCCTCCCAGGTGTTAGTGTCTAGGACTACCTTCCATGGACTCTGTATCTATCTTATATATACCAACTTATTGATTTGTTGGCTCCTCCATTGGAATATTGACTCCACCCACCTCATGACAGGGAGTGATGGACTCAAGATGTAGAATAAGACATATGTTCTAGGACATGGCCAATTTGGTGAATTTGTTTTGCTTGGCCATGCATATTTGTTATGAAGGTTTTATTTTTCTATCTTTTTTATTGTTCTTTGACAGAGAGGTAGAAGAGAGAATAAATTCTTGTTATTTGAAAACATAATAAAATTAATTTAAATAAAATAATGTTACCTTCCTGAGGCATGTATTGTTTTGGCTTTTTCTTTATATCACCAATCTTAACAAAGTGCCTGGCATGTAGTAAGAATAACTACTTATTGATTAGTTGATTGAATGAATAAATCAATAAATCAACTTTTTTTTGAACAAGTATTTATTAAGTGCAAAAGGCACTATACTAGGCATTAGAAATTAAAAAGACAAAACATCAATCCCTGCCCTCAAAAACCTTACATTGGAGGGTACAACATCTAGACAAATAAGTAAATACAAGATCATAGGAAGACCCAAGAACAGTAATAACTCATAGTACAGAGAAATGTGTCTTGTGAGAAATGACACCTAAGTTACCTCCTTGAAAGAGGCAAAAGATTCTTACAGGCTGAGGTGAAAAGGGAGAGTATTCTAGGAATGGGAAGTAGCCTGCATAAAAACGCAAAAGTGAAAAATGGTGTTCCAGTTTGGGGAAACAGCATATCCACTATTTCAATTGAAATGTATTATGTTTGAAAGGGAGAATACTGTGAAATAAGTCTTGGCAAGGAGACCAGAGTCAGACTGTGAAGGATCAAAATGCCAAAATGAGGAATTTTATTTTATTCTAAAGGCACTAGGGAGCCATTGAAGCTTCTTGGGCAGGGGAGTGATGTGGTCAGTCCTATGCCTTATTGGCAGCTATATGGAGAGGAGAGACTGGAAGTAGAGACCAATTGGAAACCATTGCAGTAATCCAGGAGAGAAGTCAGGTTTAGCTTCTGAATTATCTTGTCCTGATGCTAAATTAAGTTTTCATTCCCTAATGCTCACTGGTTCACAATGCATAGATCTGGTCCAGAAGTATGAAAGGTTGAGAAGAAAAGGCAAGCATGGGATTGGATGTTTGCTTGAATCACCCACAAAATGGACAACCCACATGCAGATAATTGGGAGCTGACTGTTTTTACACCCTAACCATACACACAGCCAGGTTGCTGGGTTTGGGTTCTACTTGCCTGGGACCTCATTCATTGCCTAAGCAGTTGCCCCCAAAGTTTCTTCTGTAAAGAAAAAAGAAATAGGGGACCTGAAAGTTGTTTCCTGAATAGATGTGCTGTGCTTTGGGGATGGGAGGAAGCCCTACTGACTTACATGGTGAGAGTCAGAGCCAATGGGAGGCTGTAGTCTAGGTCTCAAGGTATTGCTTTCCCAGGCTAGCCCTTTTCTTGCCAGCCAGGAAAACAGAGGCTCCAGGGATCTCAGGCCCCACATTCTCTCTCCAGTCACTATGTCACTCTGTTCCTCTCTCAAAATGGGGATCTTCAATATAAGCACAAAGGCCAACCTGGAATGAACACAATGCAGAGGACGTGGCAAGTGTGGTTTTAGACACAGGCTGGTCCCCTCGAAGTAGGAGGAAGAGAATTGTGGCCTAGGCTCTGAGATTGGTGACAGAACAGCCTCCCATAAGCCCTACTCATCTTGTGTCTGTCTTTTGGCAGAGTGGGGGGAGATGCAGAACATCACCACCACACGGGAGCGGGTGGAGCTCCGCGGCATGGAGAAGTTCACCAACTATAGCGTCCAGGTACTGGCCTACACCCAGGCCGGGGACGGCGTCCGCAGCAGCGTGCTCTACATCCAGACCAAGGAGGACAGTAAGTGTCCTTGGGCCAACACACACACACACACATACACACATGCACACATATACCCTCTCCTTAGCTACTCTTCCCAAGGCAGTCTGCCTTCAGCCTTAAGCCCTTTGAAGGGTCAGAGGTCATACAGTCATGGACTGGCCTGACAGACCCACTAGAAGCCACCATCAGGACAAGTCACATTTGAATAATCAGAGTGAAGGCAGTTACAGTCCCTGAAGGACAAAGTCATGCCTAGGGGATCAGCCTACCCTACAAGCATTTATAGAGCGTCTGCTGTGTACTGGGCACTGTGCCGGGTGCAGGAGATGCAAAGGGAGGAAAGTGGGGTTAGATGAGTGAAATACAAGGTAGGGAGGAGTGAAATCAAGGAGAGATAAAGGGCAAAATGTGAGCAGAGAAATTTTTTCTTAACCTAAGAGATTAAGGAAGGCTTTATGAAAGAGGTGGTGCATGATCTGAGCCTAGAAAGAAAAGAATTCTCAATAGCAAAGAGGAGAACATTCTAGTAATGGGGGGTGACCTAGATAAAAGGGCACTCATTCCTTCAGCACATTCTAAGTGAAAAGCACAGGGTATTAGGTACTAGAGACAGAAAGGAAGGAAATAAGCATTTATTAAATATTTACTTTGTGCTGGGCACTAAGTGCTTTACAAATATTATCTCGTTTGAACTCACAGCTCCAGGTGCTAATATTATCCCCATTTTACAGCTGAAGGAACTAAGACAGAGAGAGGATAAGGGACTTGCCCAGGGTCACACACCTATAAGGGTCTGAGTCTGGATTTAATTCAGGTCTTCCCTAACTCTATCCACTAGGGATAGGAGCTAAACTATGATTTCATTAGTATGAGGAACTGCCAGGGGAGGAAAAGCTTTGTATCAATACAGGCTGGCACCCTTCTATGAACCCAGTCATCTTACAGAGTTGACTGGGTCATTGGCACACAGGCAGTATATAACAGAGATCCTGCTTACTAAGCCAAATGGCCTTCTACAAAAACAAATGAGACATGGTTCCCACCCTCAAGGAGTTTACAATGTAATACTAACAGTTGTGCAAGGGCACAAACAACTTTAACGCAAACTAAAATTTGACAAATACATGAGTGGAACAAAGTTCCTTGTGAGACGGAGGGAATAGAAGAAACATCACAAGAGAGGGGACACCTGGCTACAGCTGTGCAGGATAGGAAGAATGTTGCATTTTTCCCCCACCTCCCAAAAACAGGCCAAATAAGAGAACAAAGATTTAGGGAGGCTAGAGGATGCAGACCCACCCCCATCCCACCCCCCAAACTGAGACTCATATATTCAGCCAGTTAAAAATCAGTCCCTATCCCCATCACTCAGGCAGAGGAGGAAAGGATCTGCCCCTGTTCTCCTCCACAGGCCTGCCTTTCAAGACTTTCTTCCTCTTCAGAAATGTCCCTGGTATTCATTGTCACCTGATTATACCTGGATCCAAATGTTGGGGGGAGAAAGCACCTTCCCTGAGACCTGTAAGACTAACCTCCAGATTAAAGTCATTGCTCCCTCTACACATCCCTCCACTGATATCTCCCGTATTTTCCAAGGGGTGCAATCTTAACAAGCCCCACTCTTGCTGCCATTAAAACCCCACCTGTTTGGGTTTCATAGGGTTGGGGCCAAGCCAAAAGTACCCAAGCTGTTGGGCAGCAGATGCTGAATAGTCCATCAAGGTATTGTTGGTATAAGCTGGTCAAGCACATTAGGGGATTAAGGTCACAGATGTTCAGAGCCGATTCTGAGCCCTCCCACCCACCCTACCCCCACCTTGGGGAGCAGAAGCTAAAGGCAACTCCTTTCCTTGATGCCTAAGGATTAGCCAAAATTGGGGTGCCGGATAGCAGAATGGGGAGTCCTCTTTACCCAGGCCTGACACTGTTCCTGAGCTAGAACCTATCAAAGATGTGGCTCCTCTTTCCTTCCTGAAGTCACAGCCTCAATATAGCGCCCACATGGGGGGTAACCTTGTCTTTACACTGTTTTCATTTGACAAGGAACATCTTCCCTGGGAGAAGCCCAAAGAACTAAGACCCCTACCTCAAGGGAGCTGGCAGTCTGATCACCCTGACCATTTGCAGGGCAACCCACGTGCAGTGAGGAAGGTTGGAGAGGGAGGAGAGGAGATAAAAAGGGGAAGAAAGATCAGAGAAGAATGTGTTAACTCATTATGACCATAGAATTAGAATCTCCTGATTCATAAGATCAAAGGATCATTAGACCCAATGACGATGAGACTTTAGAGAGACCATACATCACAGTGGATGAAATGTTGGCTTTGGAGTCAGAATGACATGGTTCTAATCCTGTCTCAAAAACTCATCAGGTAATGTGACTCTGGGTAAGTCACTTGGTCTCCCTGAGTCTCGTTTTCCTTATCTGTAAAATGGGGATGGTGATAGTTACAAGGATATTGTATTGTTACAAGATTGTTATAAGGATCAAAAGAGAGAATGTAAATTAGGTGGCCAATTTTAAAGTGCTAAATAAATGGTAGCTATTACTATTATCCCTTCTAACACCCTGGAGGTCCAAATTGGTAAAGTGACTTGTTCAAGGTCACACAGAAAGTAAGTAGCAGAAGTAGGATTCAAACCCAGGTACTCTGACTCCAAATCCAATGCCCTTTCCGATAGGCCATCTTCCTAGAAGAGTAAATCCTGCTAACCCAGGTTCCCAAGTAACCAACAGAGAAGGGAAACAGAGACTGCAGAGGAATTGCACTCAGTATTAAATAGCAATCATTGCCACTGACCAAAAACACTTTTCCTTCTAAGAGCTGAGTGAGGGGAAAGGGAAGGAGGAAAGGTGGGAAGTACCCTGGGTACACACCACAGGCAGGCAACAAAACTTCCCTGCACCTACAGACTTAAAAGTCCTGAGCACTCACAGAGTGTCCATTTAAAGAAAGGGGAACAAATAAATCAGTGTGTGATCCACCAAAAGAGAGTTTCACAAGGTAAAGAGCCTGGAGCGCTCAGAAATTGTGTTTGCCAGCTGGAGAGTGGACTAGATTACACTTAGGAGGATCTTCTGGAGGGAGTGACCCTAAACTGGGGTTTGACAGGGAGATCTCAGTATGATAGAGGTAGGAGGAGGAATGAGACCATTGCTGGCATGTGGGCAAAGGCTCGACAGTAAGAGGAGGCAGCTAGCTGCATGATGTAGTGGATAGTACGCCATGCTTGGAGTCAAGAGAGACCTAAGTGCAAGTCCTGCTTCAGATACTTACTGACCTGGGCAAGTCATTTAATCACTCTCTGCCTCAGTTTCCCCATCTTCAAAATAGGTATAAAAATGGTACCTCTCTACCAGGATTATCAAGATGGTCAAATGAGATCATATATGTAAAGGCCTCCATGAGCCTTTAAGTGTTATATAAATGATAATTGCTATTATTTTTTTTCTTTTCTTTTTTTTTTTTGGAGGGAGGAAGGCAGGGCAATTGGGGTTAAGTGACTTGTCCAAGGTCACTCAGCTGGCAAGTGTTAAGTGTCTGGGGTCCCATTTGAACTCAGGTCCTCCTGAGGGCCGTTGCTCTACTCACTGCGCCACCTAGCAGCACCTAGCTGCTATTATTATTAAAGGGATCGAACCACAAAAAAGCCAGGTGGGTCAGAATGGCAGATGAAGCAGGAGACAAGGAGGGCAGAGAGAGCAGAGCCTCACTCTACCCCACAGTCTCATCCTGACTTCCCTCTGCCCCCAGCCTCAGCATGGTCACTGCCACACTTTGAAAACTTGGAAGTGTTAGGTAAATGGTGGCTGTTACCCTTATATCCCCAGGGTGGTACTCGCCCCTTCCCTGGACTAACCTGGCATTCTTCCCTACTCAGTTCCAGGTCCCCCTGCCGGAATCAAAGCTGTCCCTTCCTCGGCCAGCAGCGTGGTCGTGTCCTGGCTGCCTCCTGCCAAGCCTAATGGGGTGATCCGAAAGTATACCATCTTCTGCTCCAGTCCTGGGTCTGGACAGCCGGTGAGTGAGCCTCCTGGAATGGCCCAGCTGGGCTTTGCCCTCTGAGTACAGTCAGAGGCCTGGTGCTTCTAGCAGGATGAGAGACACCAAGCTACCCCTTGAGCTTCTAGAGAGGGAAGGGGAGAAGAGCAGGCTTTGGGGGGGGGGCAGGGGCAGCAGGAGGAGGGGACAGAGAGAGCATGGCCTACAGCTAGATGGGTTACCACCTACTAACAGGTGTGCCTCTGGGAACTTTCCAGGATTTTATCCTGGATCACATTTATGGTCCACATGATTAACTTAAATTCCACGTGCCAGAGGGTCATAGTCAGGTGGGGAGGATACAGGACGAGGCCAGGTCCTTAAGAGCCCCCACACAGGCCTCCAGGGTTATACAGACCCAGAGAATTCTTAGCAAGACCAGAGGCGCAAACCACTGACTCAGATACAGTGACATCTCTATCACCAAATATTCTGGGACAAAGCAAACCAACTTAGCCTGGATTGTGTGGAAAGGGGAAGGGATCTGGGATAGGGCAAGGGAGGGAATATTGGAGCAAGTTCCAGTCTCTTCAATACTGGGTCAGTAGTAGCCATGACTGAGGAAGAAACGATGGACAAACTAACGTATAAACCTAAGAAGATAGTCAAGGCCTGGGCCTGCTTAAAGAGAGACCCTCCCCCTAGGGTCTGATATTCAGTCACAGGGGGCCATAGAATGGAGGAAGCTGGAGAAAGAGACCACTGTGCAAAGACACAGGAATGATTCCATGCAGGTCCAAGAGGGCTGGTGACCCAGTACACCCTGTTTTCTTACTTTGTTCCCTCTAAGAGTGATGGGAAATGTATCCAGGTATCAGATCACCTCCTTGTGCCTTTTGTATTATTTTTGTCATTTCTGAATTACAAAGGGAATTGTTGGAAGACATCCTCTTCATTAACAGAATAATCACCACACACAATGTGGAAAATCCTAGGACTGGAGCAGGAATCTTTCCCATTTAGGACTTGAGTTTCTTAGGCCCCAAGAGATACTGATCTCAAAGCACTGAGGCAGGAACCAATGGCCACTCTGTCTTTGTTAAGTCAATGTGTGTGTGTGAAAGTGAGATAATGTATATATGACTCTGTGTGTGTAAGTGTATTAGATAAGTGTGTACAGAAGTACATGGCATGTGTGTATAAATGTATATACAAGGATGGGATAGATCTCTTTGCCAATGCTGTGTTAAATGGAAACAGAGTTGCCCGGGGTAGGGTCAGAGGGGCCCTCAGAAATACTGGAGTTTTAAGTAGATGCTTTGAAAGGTAATTTCAGACATAGAAAAGGAAGCTCCAAGTCAGAGGCAGAACAGCCAGAGTCCAGGTGAGCTGCTGCCATCACCTTTCCCAAGTCATCTGTATCTTCTCTAACCTGGCACAGACAGCATCTAGAATTCAGGGGTGGGGAAGGCCACATGTGACCTTCTAGGTCCTCTGGTGCAGCCTTTTGACCGAGTCCAAGTTTTACAGAACAAATCCTTTTATCAAGGGGATTTATTCTATGAAGTTTGGATTCCATCCAAGGACCTCACTTGAGGACCTAGAGAGCCACATGTGGCGTCGAGGACATAGGTTCCTGACCCTTGAGACTCTAGATTTTCACAATCACAGACACACTTGTGCCTAGAGATGCAGCTATCTACACAAATATGCAAATATTCAAGAATACACAGGTGCATATATATGACAGCAGCATATGCATGCAAGGCCCTTCTGGGCCAGAAACCATACTCCCCCCTAGAGAAGCAGCAAAGGAACTCACCCCAGAGCTAGGGAGGTCAGCAGAGACTGTTCTTGCCCCCAGATTTCCCCACCGGGGACCAATATTAAGAGGACTCCAGATCAAAAGGATTATGCCCTGCCCCCCTTTCAAAATCTACTAGGTCCTTAAGGCTGGAGGGTCTGGCCCATGTATGTGCCTAGGCAGCCGAGCAGGAAATTACCTTTACAATTGGAGCATGGAAAGTATCCCCCCACACCCTCACCCCACTGGTGTCTGTCTCTCAGTATATGCATGTCTGACCATGTCTGCATCTCAGTCTGTACCCAAGCTGTATGAGTGTGTGTGCTCATGTGTATGTGTGTGTGCCCGAGCTGGGTCTGCACGTGTGCCCATGTGTGTGCGCCAGAGGCTGTGACTGCAGAGATAACTAATTATTCTCTCCCTCTGGCCCTACTACCCCCATCTGTTCCCTGGGCTGGTCCCCCTCCCCAGCCCTCTGCGCCAATTTCAAAGGGTCCCTGGCGCCATGCTCCTCTCCCTTCCCTGTGGCTGACCAAAAAATAAAATAAAATGAAAGCCAGCCCCATCCCGCCTGTGCCAGGGAAGAGGTTGACAGGAGGTCTGCAAACTGGTGCTTATCAAAAGCTCCTTCTCAAATTCATTTCAATATCTGAGCCACTGGTTTCCAAGGCAACATAATCTTTTCATCAAAGCAACTGGTAAAGCCACTGGGATCCGATATTGTTTTGTTGGCAACTTGTCAAAACTGTCATTTGGTTAAAATATATATATATATATATGTATACATGTACATATATAACATATGTAGAATGTCTATGGAGATCTATAGTGCAGCTAAAAATAATTATTAAAGTGCTAGTGAGTAAGGATCTCTCCTTTCCTTTCCTTATGGCTCCCCTTCCAAAGGTTTACTGCTGGAAAAATGAAAGGGTAGTAATTAAAAGGTGGGACCAGGGGACATAGCTCTAACGTAGAATGAGGCAGTTGTTGCTGTCCTGAGTTCTGAGCTCTTTTCTTCTAGAAAGAGATCTCTTCCCTGTTCTCCACATTCTCACCACATACGTTTTCTATACCATGCATCTACACACATAATCCATATGCACTGAAACCACGTCAGGCCCCTGGTCAGGGTTCACTCAGGTGAATTTGGGGTGCCTGTTGTTGACTCTAGAGTTGGAAGGGAGCATTGGTTCTAACCCTTTGATTTTACAGATAAGGACAGAGAGTGACTTGGCCAGGGTCACACTGTATATGCCAAAAAGCAGAAGCAGAGAAGCTGGGTTTGATATAAGATGAGGGGGGGTGGACTAGATGGTTTGAGGTCCCTTCCAATTCTAGAGATCCTGTGCCCTACCTTGGAGTCCCCAGCCCTCTGACTTCAGATCCAGTGCTTTTCCACTATGGAATCATCAAGACATCCCCTAACTCAGGATTGTTCATTGTTAGCCAGGATGCTAAGCCACTGGGCTGAGTACCCATGGGTTCTGGCCCCTACTAATTCCTTTCCAGTTGGGTAAGTGCAAAGAGGATAGGTTCCCTGTACAGATGCCTTCTTGAGGAGTGTACACACACACACACACACACACACACACACACACACACACACACACA
>NW_027187419.1:176161-203856 GCF_028583685.1 Petaurus breviceps papuanus
ACACACACACACACACACACACACACACACACACACACACACACACACACACCACACGCTTTCCAGGCTAGCTGAGTACCCTCTATGCCCCAGGAAAGATGGGGAAGTCAGAGTTGGGGGCCTAGGTGATTGGCCCTGTTCATCTTTCCTCTCCTATCCCAACCTACCCCAT
Source organism: Petaurus breviceps papuanus (assembly GCF_028583685.1). Lineage (NCBI taxonomy): Eukaryota > Metazoa > Chordata > Mammalia > Diprotodontia > Petauridae > Petaurus > Petaurus breviceps. The sequence goes on from NW_027187419.1 coordinate 176,334, forward strand.
TCATTTCACCCAGGCCCCCAGTGAATACGAGACAAGTCCAGAGCAGCTGTTCTACCGGATCGCTCATCTGAATCGAGGGCAGCAGTATATGCTGTGGGTAGCGGCTGTCACCTCTGCTGGCCGGGGCAACATCAGTGAGAAGGTCACTATCGAGCCAGCTGGAAAGGGTAAGGAGTGTATGGGAGAGGAAAGGGGGGGGTGGAAAAATGTTTCTGTAGAAAGTTTCAGAACCCCCAAATCAGGCAGTTTTCACACACACACACACACACACACACACACATACACACATGCACGCGCACACACACGCATGCACATACACACACACATGCACACACACGCACCAGCCTCCCCCCAGAGCTCCCAGCCTGTGCAGCCTTAGATATGGAAGGCATTGTCTATCCTGCCCTGCAAGCATTTTGTTCCTGATAGCCTCTCTGTGCTGATTGGAGCTCAGCCCTCGTCTGCATCCATGAAGAGTGAGCCTCTGCTGCCCCCTGACTCCAGGAATACCTCACAACCACCTGCTTCAACCCGTGGCTGGCTGCTGCTCTTGCCCAGAACTCCCATCTCCAGCAGAGCCTGGCAAGACTGGAGTCTTGAGCCATTCTTTCCAATTCCCAAGCCTCACTCCACCCCAGTCCTCCACACTGGGAACATCTAGCACCCTTCTGACCTCACCAGCCTTGTCTCCACTGGCTTGATCTCCCCACCATAGAGAATGGGAGCATTTTACACAGCTTTTCACTGAATAGCATTAGCTATAAGATACCAGAGTTAGAAGGAACCAGTTACAGTTTATAAAACACCTGGTCTGATGCCTTTGTTTTCTAGAGGAGCAAAAAAATGGTCCACAAGGAAAGAAAGTGACTTGTCCAAGGTCACATGCTAGGCATGTACCCTCGCCCCATCCATATCCCCTTCCCAACTCTGGTTCTCAGAACAGTAACCAGATGAACACTGCCTTTCCTGGAAAGGACACGACTACCAGTCACTACTTCCTCCAGATTCCCTGTCCAAAACGCTCCTTCCTGGTACTTTCCTACGCCGGTTTTATCCCCTATGTAAAGATGTAAGATCCTTGACAGCAGGAAATTTTCTTGCTTACTTATTTTTATATCCCCAGCACTTAGTACAGTGCTACGGCACATAGTAAGTACTTAATACTTATTCACTCATTTACAGCTACTGAATAGTAGTTGAGAATACAAAGAAATCCCCCATTTTAAGAGTCCAGTCCTTACCCTCAAGGACAGCTAGGTGGCACAGTGGATAGAGTGCCATCCCTGGAATCCAAAGAACCAGAGTTTAAATATTAACTGTGTGACCCTGGCAAAGTCACTTAACCCAGTTTGCCTCAGTTTCCTCTTCTGTAAAATGAACTGGAGAAGGAAATAGCAAACCACTCCAGTATTTTTGCCAAGAAAATCCCCAAAGGGGTGACAAAGAGTGGGACACAACTGAAAAAAACCAAGCACCACAATCCTTACCCCACACTTAGTCTGCAACTGCAACTCCATTAGCCACACCTTTGACTGGTCCCTGTTATGAAGCATCTTCCTCAGTCTCCCTGACCCCTCCTCCAGATCCTATCTACATCTCCAAGGGGGAAAGTAGAACTCAGTGCAAACAAGTTCTGAGTCAGCCAATGCCAAACCCTGTGTAAGCACTGGGGATACAAAGTAAGGCAAAGACAGTTCCTACCCTCAAAGAGTTTATATTCTAAGAGGGAATCATATCAATAACTAGAAATATACAGAGTAGATGAAAGGTAATAGGTTAAGAGAAGGCACTAGCAACTGGAGGGATTGGATAAGATGGAATCAGAGCTGAGTCTTGAAGGAAGGCAGGGGAAATGAAGAGACTAGACTGTGGAGGAAGGGCATTCTAGGCATGTGTAATGGCAAGCACCCCAGCGTCCTCAGGGTGGCTGCCAATACAGGTTCTTGGATCTGCTTTGATAAAGGAAAGCAACTCAAAATGGGTTAGCAAGCTTACTTTAATCAGTCAAATATGTATCATTTACCTAGTTCAGGGGAAAAAGGTCAGCACCACGAACTTCAAAATACACAGACAGAATTATCAAGACAGAGAAACAGATCAAGTAGACAGTTTCCAAACTGTCCAACCATTACATCCACACCAAATCAACATGTGGGTTTTTCAAAGCTGGGGGACTCTCAACAACAGCTTCCCAGAGTCTCATCTGATCAAATCACAGAACACTTCTCAAAGTGAGCCCCAAAACAAAGCTACACATCAGGGCTTATATAGCCTTCTCCTGGCTCAGAGAATGTAACAACCTTATTGACTCACTGGCCAATCAAAAAGTATCTACTGAAAAACAAGCCTCCCACCCCAGGCTCCAGGTGCACTTTAGCCTAGGGGCAGGGAAGATCTTAAAATTTTACATTCCCATTACAGCATGGACCTGAGGTCCAGGACAATGTCAAGGATAACTTCCCTGGGCCAACTCTGACCTGACCTTACACGCTTTTCTCAAACAATTCAACAATCATTTATTATTAAGTATTATACTATATTCAAGCTGCTATGCCTGATGCTGGACACTTCCCCCTACCACCCAAATACAGAAAAAGAGAAGCAAAGTGTTTCCTTCTCTCTATTATTTATATAATAATCCAATCCCCAATTAGCCATGGAGCCACCTTCTTTGGTTCCTTCCCCCCCCCCCCCCTTTATAACAGTTTTTTTTTTTACCTTTTTTTCTTGTCCTTAGCTTTTTAAACTAGTTTCAGCTCATTCTGAGCACTAGCACTCCTGACACTGGTTTTCCTTCCATCTTCTATACAAACTTTTAAAAAATCTATGTCTTTGTAAATTCATTATTGAGAGTTTCTCATCCTTCTGGACTGAATCATTCTATAGAATTTGAAACCAGGGAATCTTACATGCCCTTTCACTGAACTTTTTGAATTCTACAAAAACTAGGGAGCCTGTCAAACCATGCCCAGTTTTCCTCAATTTTTCTATAATAAATACTAAGATGGCATGGTAACTTCTTCCTAAGGGCCTCATCATTTCTACTTCAATAGCTAGTTCCTACTCATTGGTGTGAAACAGGACCAGAATATCATTTCCTGATGTTGCTTCTTCCCCCTTTTGCAAGATAAAATTATCATTAAATCAAGTCAAGAAATCCCTAGCCTTTCTGATTTGTAAAGAGAGGAGGGAAGGAGAGAGAGAGAAGAGTAGAGAGAAGTTTCATTAAAAGCCTACTTAATAATTGAAACCTCCCATCATCACTATATATTTATATATATACACTTGTGATGTTTTCTGAATTCCTTATCTATTTCCTCCTTCTGTCCAAGTGTCTGTTGTATAGTCTAATGACAACATTGATTCTGGTTATCTTTCCTTTGATCTTCACCCAAATGCTTTTCACTGTGCATTTCTTCTGTGGTGCTTAGATTTCCTCACATGAGTATCTTCTTACTTTTACATTGCACTCCACCACATTTTTTATATCTTCCCTTCATTTTGAATGAGGTCTACCTTTTGAGAGTCATATTCTAGAACAAGTTTTTTCTCACTAAATCTCAGCTATACCTATGAGGTCAAATTTGCCTCCTTACATTAGGATCTCTAGTTCAATTTTCATTGTGTGTTTTTCTATAGTCATCTGAGTCCATGTGGTTTTCGCCAACTCCTTTCTTGGACTTTGTCTCCTGTGAATAATTAAGTGATACAGGAGAAGAGCAATGGACCTGGAGTTAAGAAGACTAAGTTGAAATCCAGACTCAGACACTTTCTAGCTGTGTAATCCTAGGAAAATCCCTTAACCTCTGCCTGCCTCAGTTTCCCCATCTGTAAAAATGGGATAAAAGCACCTACCTCCCAGGGTTCTTAGGAGGATCAAATAGGATAACATTTGTAAAGCACTTTGCAATACTTAAAGTGCTATATGAATAAGTGCTATAATTATTGTTAACATTATTTCATTTTTTTTTCTTTTTTGGAGGGGGGAAGGCAGGGCAATTGGGGTTAAGTGACTTGCCCAAGGTCACACGGCTAGTAAGTGTGTCAGGTGTCTGAGGCCGTATTTGAACTCAGGTCCTTCTGACTCCAGGGCCAGTGCTCTATTCACTGTGCCACCTAACCACCCCAAAATTATTTTTATATTATAACCTTCTTACATTCTTTCTTCATGGGATCTAGCTTGGTAGATATACACATCTATACATAGTTTCCTTCCCCTCCCTTTCAATATCACTGAAGCCAAGAGAGAAGGGAGTATAGAAAAGAATTTTGAAGTGGCTGACAGCAACAAAAGCTATGGAGAGGTCTAGGGAGAGGATAACTGAGAAAAAGCCATCAAATCTTGATTCATTCTGAAACCAGACTGTGAAAGGCTGAGAAGAGAGTGAGAAGTAAAAAAGTGGAGGTGGCAGTAGAATAATGAAGACAGTCTATACTAAGGCATGGAAGGATCTCGAATCTGTACTGCAAGGGGAAAGGAAAGCAGGGATAACTGCAGTATTAAAGTTTATTTAGTTAGTGCTTTATATTTTTAGAGGAATATTTATATAATTATCATTCTATTCTTATCAGCAACTCTGTAAGATAGGGATGTCAAGTAGTATCCCCACTCGACAAATGAAGAGACAAACTATGTCTAAGAGATTATATTATATCATTCATCTAGGTCAAAGCATAGCTGGGACTGGAACCCAAGCACTGTGACCTATCCCGTACTCCGTACTACAGAGACTGCACTGGTTTATTGACCAAGGAACTGAAAACATTGTCTCATGAAGCATCATTTCACATTCTGCATATATGCACATACACACAAACACACCACTAATATCTTTCCTTCAGATCACAGGGCAAGTGGTGGAGGTCAGGCGAAGACAACCCTCTAAAATGCTAATCCTCTTTTTGTGGTGGCAAAGAATTAGAAACTGAGATGATGTCCATCAGTTGGAGAATGGCAGAACAAGTTATGGAATCTGAATGCAATGAGATACTATTGTGCTATAAGAAATGAAGAAGGGGATGGTTTTAGAAAAACCCAGGAAGACTGATGCAAGTGAGGAGAATGATCTATACAGGAACAGCAATGTTGTAATGATAATCAACTTTGAAAGACTTCAGTAACTGATCGACATGGTGACCAACCACATTTCCAAAGGACACATGAGGAAACATGCTGTCCCCCTCCAGATAGAGAGCTGAAGGATTCAGAGTACAAATTGAAACATACTTTCTTCATCTTTCTTTCTTTTTGGGCATGGCTAATGAGGAAATTTGTTTTTCATAATACATATTTGTAATGGGTTTTGTTTTCCTTCCCTTTTCAATGAGGGGGAGAGGGACAGAAAGAATTCAGAACTGAAAATAAAATAAAATTGAATTTTAAAAGAGAAAATGCTAATGCATACAGGTAGGTTGGAATCCACCCTTCTTTATCCCATAGCCCCTGCCAAGATTATCTCATTTGGAGGCACTGTGACCACACCCTGGATGAAAGATGTCCGACTGCCTTGTACCTCAGTGGGGGAACCTGTCCCAGCCATCAAATGGACAAAGGACAGGCAAGTGATCAATGCATCCTTTAACATGGGTTTGACTTAATCCTTACCCCACCCCTCCCCAAGAAACCATAGATTCATACAATACCATATCTTCTCTCTCAAAGTGCACCCAGGTACCTCTCTTTCTGGAGCCCCTTCTCCATCGAGCATTTAGGGAAATAGAGACTATATGGTTGCTGAGTGAGAATCAAGAATCCCTGACTCCCGGCCAGGGCTCCATCTATTACCCCTTTTACTCCCCTTCAAACCCTTCCTTAAACCTTGGGGAAAGAAGTTGCTAAGGGATAAGGAGTTTGCCTGGAATTCTGAATCCAGTTCCTGGTTAATCTTGCCCCCTGCCAACAGTGAGGATTCTGCTATTGCTGTGACTGTAGATGGGCATCGGCTCATCCAAACCAATGGGACACTGGTGCTACGCTCGGTAAAGGCCGAGGACTCTGGTTACTATACTTGCACTGCCACCAACACCTGGGGCTTTGATACCATCATCATCAACCTGCTGGTGCAAGGTAAGAGTACTGAGGCATGAGCTGGCCATGGAGGATCGGAGTTGGAGACCATGGGGAAAAGGAAAGAGTAGTTCCAAAAGGGAAAAGAAGCAGGGTCCCAGGGTGTAACAGGAACAGATTTCCAGGATGGACTGGAAACAAGAACTGGATTAGAAGGCAGAGGATCTCGGTTTGGATTCTGGTTCTGCCAGGTCACCTTGGGCAATACTCTAAGGTATCATTTTACTCATCTGTAAAGTAAAAAATGACCTCTAGGGTATCAGCTTCCTTATCTGTAAAGTAAAAAAAATGACCTCCAAAGTCTCCTCCAGCTCTAAATATATGATTCTATGATGAGAACGGAGAAAGAATGGAAGGGAAGACTGACGTGCAGAGATAGAAAGACAGGGATGCCAAAATGTTCCCATCTTGGATCCATCCTTGAACTTTGAGGGCTTAAAATTGTTCAGAGTTTGGGAAGTGTTGGGTGGGGGAGGTTGGTGTAAACCCAAGGAGAAGCAGTCTTGGGATGTTGACCTAGGTCAAAGTAACCCAATTCAGCCTATGCAGTAAGATAAGGGTTGTGAGTTATTTCTTACCACTCAGAAAGAAATTGTAGCCTCTTGGAGATGCCAAGTTGACTAGGGGATTAGATTTAAGTCTTTGAGGTGAGATATGGGTGGTAGGAGGAAGTCTGAGAAGACTCTGGCATCTTCCATTACAGTACCTCCTGATCAACCCCGGTTGACTGTGTCCAAGACCTCCGCTTCCTCTATCACTCTGGCCTGGATCCCAGGGGACAATGGGGGCAGCTCCATTCGAGGTAAGGAGGGAATCCAGTAGATGGGGGAGGAATGGACACAGGGTCAAGATAGACTCTCTACACCCACCACCACTCTCAAGAAGAGTGTCAGGTACTAGGGTCAGTGGGACACGGCATTACAACCAGACTAGCAAAGCCACATTGAAAGTTTTGATTCTGGATCCATAAGGAGCAAAGAATGTGTAAAAGGTTCCCCTCTCCCGTTATTAACTATAAAAAAATCAGTTCCTTGAAATGAGGTGGGAGAAGAGAGCACCTGTAATGCAAGGACCAGTTTGGAAGTGTCCACACTCATGGCTCAGGGCCTTTTCCAAAAGTGTTAGACCCAGTCCCAAAAGGATAGCACTATCATGAAGTTCCTTCAGTGCTGGGCACTCAGATCATGGGGAATATCCCTATTTAGTCAAGGACACAACTATCCTTCAAGTCACCTAGGTTTAAAACCTTGGAATCATACTCAATTCTTCGTTCTCCCTCCCCTCAAATATCCAGTTGCCAGATCTTGCCAATTCTACTTCCCCAACATTTCACCCATCCATCCCCCTCGCTCCATTCACATGACCACCATGCTAGTCCAGGTTTTCATCACTTCTCCTCTGGACTATTTCAAGAGACTCCTCATTGGTTTCCCTGCCTCAGGTCTCTCCCCTGAAATCCATCCCACACACAGCTACCAAAGCATAGTCCTAAAACATCTCTGATCATGTCACCTCCCTTCTCAGTAAACTTCAATGGCTCCCTATTTCCTCTAAAATCAAATACAGACTCTTCTAATGGAATTAATAAATGTTTGTTGAATTGAATGCAGCTATGGATCCCTGGTGTGGGAGAAAAGGGAGAGGGTCAATGAGTTACTGGCTACTTTCACAAGCAGACTCCAACCCCACTTCCAGCCTTATTATATATACTTCGTTCCCCTTCACAGATTTTTTTAATGGAGCCAATCTGTCCTTGCTATTCCTCACACTAGACTACCATCTTCTATTCCCATGACTTTGTGCAGACGGTCTTTTCATGCCTACGATATCCTCTCCTCACAGCAGGGAGGACACGCTACCTGGTTCCAAATATTTGAAGGGCCTTCATATGGTAAAAGGCTTAAATTCTATCTGTTTGTCCCCAGATGGCAGAACCAAGAGAGTTAATAGAAGTGGGGGGGGGGGAAAGCAAATTTAAGCTTATTGTAAGAAAAAAACTTCCTCATAACTAAGTAGTGGGCTCCCCTTCATTGCAGAGCATCAAGCAAAGTCTACAGTAGGGCCATTTGTTGGGTATGTTGAGGAAAGACTTACATTCAGATGTCAGATGAAAGAGATACCCTCTAAAGTTCCTCTGAACTATGAAGCTCCCAGGAGACTCTCTGAGGCAGAGGCTCTTAGTACCAACCTAGCAACCCCTCCTTTTTCTCCCCCCTAGGGCTCCTGAGCCCCAGATAGAATTCTACATTCAATTCAATTCAATAAATATTTATTAACCACCTACTGCATACAGAGCACTGTGCTGGACAAGATACAAAATTGAGATAAGACATAATCAAAGATGTAGTAGTAAATGTTTTAATAACAATCTATTTTTTTAAAAAATCAACTTTTATAGAAAGGACATACTTTTAAGTTTATTTTACATTATTCTCATTCTCTCCATTGATTTCTAAAGTCTAGACAATCAGAAGAACAATAAATAAAAACGTAATTGGTAACCTTTGCAGATTTCCAAGGCATAAATGCTTGAGCTGAAATTTTTAACAATCAGCTTTCTGATTTGAATATAATCTTCTCCTTCATGAGACTTTCAGTCTGGTAGGGGGTTAAGACACATATTTAACTATTGTGCAAAATGATATATGGGAAGCTCTGGACTTGGAGAAAGGGGTGACCTGAGCTTGAATCCCACCTAGTTCCTAGACTTACTAGCTCTGTGACCCTCAGCAAGTCACCAGATTTCTCTGAGCCCCTTCAAAATGGGGATAATCAAACCCACAATGCCTATCCCACAAGGTTGTTGTGAGGAGCAGATAACATATATAAAGACCTTTATGAATCTTAAATGTCAACACCTGAGCATAAAGGGGAGGGGTAATTTCTGAATTGACAGATAGGGAGTGGGGGGAAGGCTTCATGGAAGAGGTAGCATTTTAGGTGGACCCAGATAGTATTTCAATGGAGGAAGGGGGGGAGGCATTCCAGGCAAAGTGAACAAGCTGACCAAAGGCCATAGAGACAGGAAAATGTGCAAAATGTATGCAGAAAATGTGGGCAAGCATGTGGAGGAAAGTAGTAGAGTGACCTAAGGCTGGATCCCAGGCACTCCCATTGTGGTTTAAATCAGTGTACGATAGGGGTACATTTACACAGTGCCCTCCCAGCTTCTCTCCCTGTCACGACCCCAGTTCCTGTTGTCAGGTTGGGGGGACCTCCCCAGATCCCGCTTCCAGCCAGGGCTGACCCCCTTCCTCCTTCCCCAGGCTTTGTGCTGCAGTATTCTGTGGACAACAGTGAGGAGTGGAAAGACGTGTTCATCAGCTCCAGTGAGCGCTCCTTCAAGCTGGACAGTCTCAAGTGTGGCACCTGGTATAAGGTGAAGCTGGCTGCCAAGAACAGCGTGGGCGCCGGACGCATCAGCGAGATCATCGAGGCCAAGACCCACGGGCGGGGTGAGGACCAGGGTCGGGAAGCGGGATGGGCCTCGGAGTCAGAAACTGGCGGGACTCATCCAGGCACAGAGGGTGCAGAGTAGGGGAGCAGCCCAAGGTTGGCGCAAGAGGGGTCGAAGTTGTGGCTGAAGGATGAGCCCAGAGCTGGAGACACCAGTGGACCAAGGTGAGGGTAGATCCAGGAAAGAGAGTGGAGACCAGAGAGAGAAGACAGCTGAAACAGATCTAGGGAAGACCGAATAAAATAGAGAGGGGCCCTGGGCAGGGGTTGGGTGTGGGGGCCAAAGCTACAGGGATGGATGAGGGAGGCAATATTGCAGCTCAGTCTCTTTACCTTAATGTTAGCTTCTATACGGGCAGAGTTGGGTAGAAACCAATCCCTTTTCTCTGCTTTGGGGGTGGGGGAAAGATTTCTACTTCCCCTCCCCCCTCTTCCCCCTTTTTCCCTTTTCCTCCTTCCCCTTCTCTCTCTTTCCTTTTCCCTTCCCGGCTCTCCATCTCTTCCCACTTTCCTGTGGTCCCCCCTGCCTCTGCTCCCTATGGAAACCCTACCCCAATCTGCCTCTCACTCCTTAACCACCTGGGGCCACCATCAGAGGAGGAGGGGGAGGAGGGATGTGAAGGTCCCAACAATCCCCCAGGGGAACACCCATCTTGGGGGCAGACAAGGGGGCTGGTCCAGCCCACATTAACCCTACCCTTCCCTTCCCCCTCCTCCCCATCCCCTTACTCCTCCATCTCCTCACCACCCCACCCCACCCAGAACCGTCCTTCAGCAAAGACCAGCACCTCTTCACCCACATCAACTCCACGCACGCCCGACTCAACCTGCAGGGCTGGAGCAGTGGGGGCTGCCCCATCACGTCCATCCTGCTGGAGTACAGGCCCAAAGGCACATGGGCCTGGCAGGGCCTACGGGCCAACAGCTCGGGGGAGGTGTTCCTGGCAGAACTTCGGGAAGCCACCTGGTACGAACTGCGCATGAGGGCCTGTAATAGCGCAGGCTGCGGCAATGAGACCACTCAGTTCGCAACGCTGGATTATGATGGAAGTGAGTTCAGCCCCCAGGCTGGAGGCGTGACCCTCTGGGGACAGGGCAGCACCAGGAAGGCAGGCAGGCCACACAGAGGACAGAATGCCCTCTAAGGAGGGAGACCTGTCCTGGGCTGATGAAGGAGCACCCAGGGAGAGGGACAAGCCCACTCTCCCTGTCCAAACCTCACAGCCCCCCTTCCCTAAAGGCCTTCTCTCTTCTCTAGCTGTCATTATCGCACCCTAGAGCCCTGTGTGCTCCCTGATCCTCTGCACTGAGTATCAGTCAGCAAGCCCTCCTTCCCTTGATTCAAGTGAGACAGTCTTGGTTAAAAAAAAATTACTGAGGAGAAATTAAGGTTTGAAAGAGTAAAATAAAATATAACTATGTAAAAACATTGGCTTAGCAGAATAAGTGAAATAATAATCCCATTACACCTGCACTTCTCGAATCACACTTGAAGTCTTGTACTCGGTTTAGATCATACTTTTTCGTGGAGATAGTGACAGGCTGGAATACATCCAGTATGGCAGTAACCATAGTCAGAGACCTTGAAAGCATATGATATGAGGAACTGGTGAAGGAGGTGAAAATTTTCTATTTATTCTTTATATATTTCCATGTACTTGTTATCTCTCCTTGTAGAATATAAAAACTTGCAAGAAGGGATTGTTTCATTCACTGCACTTGTATGCCCAGTGCCTGGGACTTAAGTGCTTAATAAATTCTTGCTGATTGAAAAAAAAGAAAAAGAAATATAAGCATATCAGGTTACAATGCTGTCCAACTCAGCATTTATTTGGATTTTCTTTTTTCTGGAGGGTGAAAGGCAAGGCAATTGGGGTTAAGTGACTTGCCCAACAGTCACACAGCTAATAAGTGTCAAATGTCTGAGGTCACATTTGAACTCAGATCCTCCTGACTCCAGAACTAGTGCTCTATTCTATATATGGTAGCACCACCTAGCTACCCCTTAGCAAACATTTATTAAAAGTTTACTAGGTTAATAGCTAATGAAAGGGAAAAAAAAGTTTAGATGAGGAGAGAGCCCTCCCCTCGGTGGAGCTTACAGTCTAATCACAAAGCCATAGCAAACCCTCCTGCAGCTTAATCCCTTGTGTCTCCAGGCAAAGCAATTTAGGCACAGACCAGGACATAGTAGAAAGAGGATTTTGTTTGGAATTATAAAATCTGAGTTTGGCCCTGTCATTTAATAGCTATGTTGCCTTGGGCAAGTCACTTCTCTGCTCCAAGATTACGTTTTTTCTAATTTATAAATTGATGGTGTTAATCACCTACCATCTGCCGGGTACTGTGCTAAGAGCTGGGGATCCAAAAAGAGGCAAAAGATATTTCCTGCCCTCAAAGAGCTTACCATCTAATGGGGCAGAAAATCCTCCAGTCAGTCCTGCCCATGGTTCTTTATCCAGTTTTAATTTCTGGTATCACAATCATGAATGTTAGTCAGACCACCCACCAAGTTCTTGCTCCTGGCCTACGTTACGTTTCAACCCATTTGCAGAGCAGCAAAGACCAATGACCACCAAGGCCAATGGATATTTCATACCTGCTCTGGCCCAGAACTGATTTATAGCTTTTCCAGCTCTGAATTATAGCTTTTACAAACTGATCTTTTTTAAGTTTCCTTCTGCCACTCAGGAAAGTGACTTTATACAGCCATATCTTGGGATTTTTATAGCATCACAATAGTTTTCATATATAGTAGTAAAAATTTGCTCGTTTATATTTGTAAGATAATTTCTATTCATAATAAGGGAAGGATCATGTTATCACAAGGAGGAATCCAGGCTATGCCTGTGAAGAGGAAGGGCCTAATCTCATAGAAGAAGCAGAACACTTACAATGTAGCAGAAATAGCATTGATTGGTTTTGGAGTCTGTGAGCCTGGGTTCAAATCCTCCCTGTACCACCTGAATGAATGAATAGGCATTAATTAAACATTTATTATGTTCTGAACACTGTGCTAAGAACTAGAAACACCAATACAAAAATAAGATAGTCCCTGTTCTCAAAAAAGTCATCTTAACCTACTAAGTACTCCGAGATGCCTTTATTAGGCAATCCCCTAATAAAGAAGCAAACAGAATGGGGCAGAGTTAAGCCAGGACATATTCCTCAAGAAGGTGAGTTTGGAGGTAGATTTGGGTAAAGGACAGGGCCATCATTTGGCAGTTAGATATAGCAAATGGCTCAGCATAGCAGGACCCTTTCTCTGGGACAGCCTCACTAGGACCCTTGGCTAGCAAGAGATGGCCAAGTAGAGGAGCTGCTGATGTGAGAGACAGGAGGAACAAGGTCTTAGACACCTCCAGATCAAGGTTCCCCTCTGACCTCTCTGTGTTATCGTGGCTAAGCTTCTTCATCTGCATTTCTGCCTCCTCATCTGTAAGATAGGATTAATACTATCAATGTATTAATTTATTGATACTGTTTCCTCACTAAACATCATAAGCAAAGAGCTTTCAGAACTTCAGAGTAGGAAATAAACGTGAGCTCTAGTGGCCCATCTCCAGATCCTGTGGGCCCAAGAAAGAGGGGTATCAGTCGTGAGGTTCTAATGGAGAATCACAGGAAAAAGAAGGGTAACAGGAAGATGAGAAGCAGAAGGAGAGATCACAGCTCTGTGACTGGGGGGAGGAGGAGGAGAGAAGGTAAGAGCAAAAGAAGGAGAGATTTCAGGAAACAGGATAAATAATAATCATAGGAAGTCAGTTCCTGCTCTGTGCCAGACATTGTGCTAAGCCTGTACAAATATTATCTGATTTAATCTTCACAACTCTAGGAGGTAATGATAATCAATAATAGCTAACATTTAGATAGCACTATGTTAAGTAAGAACTTCACAGTTATCCTCTCATTTGATCTTCACAACAGCTCTGGGAGATAGATAGGTGCTACTATTATTCTGTTTTACAAATGAGGAAACTGAGGCAAAGAGGTGCACTAACCTGTGTCTAGGCGCAGATTTGCACTCAGATCTTCCTGACTCCCAGCCCAAGGCTCTATAATCCTTACCTATAGTCTGCAGAGTGGGACTGAGTTGTTACACGAGAGAACCTTCTCCCTCAGCCTAGCTCAGACCCGTAGTCTGAGCCCTCCCTGGTACTCTTTGTCTTAGGCACCATCCCACCCATCAAGTCCGCCCAGGGAGAGGGGGATGATGTGAAGAAGCTTTTCTCCATTGCCTGCCCTGTCATCCTAGCCACACTAGGGGTGGCCCTGCTTGTCATCATTCGCAAGAAAAGGAAGGAGAAAAGGTTAAAGCGACTCCGAGGTAGGAGGGGCTTGGAGCTTTGTGATTTTCTCCCCCCTAGGGTTGTGAGGCCTGTGACATACAAAGGTGGGACTGGGGCAGAGGGCATCAAATTCACCTCCCTGAGGGAAGGAAAAAGTGAATCAGGGCTCCTTATCCAACTCTCAGTTATCTGGACCTTGACATTATAGTTTGAGGATTTGTCCAAGCTCTCCTCATCTCCACTGAGAAGAGAAAGGGAAAGTCAGACATAAAACCCATGCTGGTCTTTGGGAGTAACTGGGCACAGAGGCATAGAGAAGGGGAAGCTCTGGAACAGGGTTTGGGATCCTCTTTGGTTGTCCATGAACAGCTCTCCCTCTGGTTATGTGCCCTTTCCCTTCTCCCACATACACACACAGAGGACAGGAATGGCCACCAATCCACCCAGGCCTGAGTCCCCTACAGTGACCTCACCCCTGGACTCCAGCTTTACTTCTCAGCATCCTTCCTCTCTCCTCTCTCAGCACCTATCTCTCTTTCTCTCTCTCTCTCTCTGTCTTGTGTTTTACAGATGCAAAGAGTTTAGCAGAAATGTTGATAAGGTGAGCAAACAATTCCCCTCTGTTCCTATAAAGCTGGGATGGAGAGCTCTGCTGAGCACAGGGACCCTGGCCCTTTCTTTCCTTCCCAGGACTAGGGCCCAAGGCCCTAGCTGTCCCCTACCTGCCAAATGGCCCAATCCCCCCACAATTCCCTTCTTTAACAGACCAACACTCCCTCTGTGCCTACTGAAACAGCTTTTATCTGGCCATCCTTCCTTTCCTCCATAGCAAGAGCAATCGAAGCTTGGACACACCCGTGAAGGGGCCACCCCAAGGTCCTCGGCTCCACATTGACATCCCCCGGGTCCAGCTGCTGATTGAGGACAAGGAGGGTATCAAACAGCTGGGTGAGCAAGGCCTCTGGGGGGCCCAGCTGTGACTCCCTGCTCTTCCATGCCTTCTAACCTAAGATCATCTCTGACCTTACTGGGGTATTGTCACCAGAGGTGAATGACTTCCATGGTATCATGGCTACTAATGGCCTAGGAAAAATGGACCAAGGTTCTAGCCCCAGAGTCACCAAGAGCCATGTGACCTTGGGTGTGTCACACCTCTCTGGGCCTCAGTATCCCAAAGGATTAATAATCCCTACCCTTCCTGTTCCACAGATTGGGGTAAAGAGACAAAGCTGCCCTTTTTTATACCTCCAGCACCTTGCACAGTGCCTGGTGCATAGTAAATGCCTAATAAATGCTTGTCGACTTGACAAATCAAGGATTATGATTCTTATTCTCATTCCAGGGGACGACAAAGCCACCATCCCAGTGACAGACACAGAGTTCAGCCAGGCTGTCAATCCCCAGAGTTTCTGTACAGGGGTCTCCCTGCATCATCCTGCCCTCATCCAGAACACAGGACCCCTCATCGACATGTCTGATATCCGACCTGGCACCAGTATGTGGGAAACCCCACCTTCCTGTCCCTTTCACTTCCCTCCCGTATGTCCTGGGATTCTGGCTTGGTCATCAGCATATCCTCTGACCTCTCTCCCTTCCTTGCTCTCCCATCCTTAGGCCCATTGTGGTCTAAGATAGACCAGAGATTTGGGGCTTCCTCCCAAACAACAGTTCAAGACTTAAAGAGAGCCCTAGGGATCACAAAATGAAAGGAAGGCATAAGAAGAGCAAAAAAAATGGAGAAGGGAGAGGTAGAGTCACTAGGGTTTTAAGTCAAGGAGAAGAGTTTCCAGCTATCATCTACCCACCTCAAACCCAAGGTTCTTCATGTTACCTGGGTCATTCTTTCTGCCCCTCAGAGTCTGTTGGCCTCAGTCCTCCTGTCTTACCCCACAAGTGGGATAGCCTTCCCAACAGGGTGAATGAAGCAAGAACCTAGGAAAAGTCATCCAGAATTAATTTTCCTAGGTCACTTCTTCCCCTCCAGCCCTAAACAAAACACCCTCAGTAAAAGCTGTGAAAAGAAAAAACCTATATGCCTCCCATTGCTTTCTTTGTTCAGACCCTGTATCCAGGAAGAATGTCAAGTCTGCCCATAGCACCCGCAACCGTTACTCCAGCCAATGGACACTGACCAAGTGCCAGGCCTCCACTCCCGCCCGCACCCTCACCTCTGACTGGCGCACTGTAGGATCCCAGCATGGCATCACTGTCACTGAGAGTGACAGTTACAGTGCCAGCCTCTCCCAGGACACCGGTGAGTCCTCATGCCTCGACCCCATTACCCCAGCATATTCATGACTGCACCCTAACGCCAGAGTCCCTTCCAGCTCTACATCTATGAACAAAATATCATATAATCTGACTGTGTGTTCTATTCCCAGAAGGAGCACCAACTCCCTGTTTGTCTGTGTTTTTTTCTTCTGGGCAATCAGGTTAAGTGACTTTCCCAGGGTCATATAGCTAATAAGTATCTGTGGCTGAATTTGGACTCAGGGTCCTCCTGGCTTCAGGGCCCATGCTCTATCCACTGCACCACCCAGCTGCCCCTTCCTTGTATGACTTTGAGCACTTAACCTCTAGGGGACTTAAGATTCCCTTCTCGGCTCTATCAAGAATTTAAATTCTCTGACCTCTGGACCCAGACAGGTAGGACACAACTAAATAATGCTTGGGGAAACTACTTAGACAAAAGGACAACAAAGTAAAAATGATGCTGACAACAATAATAAAAGTTATTTTATTCATTTCTAGAAGAGATAGCACAGCGCAGTGCACTGACCTTAGAATCAGAAGACCTGAGTTTAAATCTTCCTTCTGACACTAACTGACTATGTGACCCTGGGCAAGTCCCTCTTGGAACAGCAGCAGATTATGGATAGATTGTGTGTTATTTTCCTCAGTGGAAGGAGTTCCCACACCAACGAAATCACAGCTCCCTGATGACTGTTATTCTCAAGAGAGACAACCCTCTAGGATCATAAATTGCAGGACAGTTGTTAATCTGTATTAATACATGGCGTTTCCTCATCACAGAATTCCCCAAAAAAAATGAAATCACAGGTTTGAAGCTAAATAAATAAATTGTGGTAATATGGTTATTAATAGTAAAAAGTCTCGGTGGTATTTTAAGCAACCTCATTATTATTAGTATTATTGATTATAAAAATTTGGATTTCCATGTCACTTTAAGGTTTCCACCAGTACTTTCTTCCCAGTAGCTATGGGACATAGAGAACCTGCCTGTCATTGTCCAAATTTTACAGATAAGGATAATAAGAGAGGTTAAGTGACTTGCAGGGACCCAAACTCTATTCTTCCAGCTCTGTCTTGTTTTCCACTAAATCCTGCTATCCCTGAAATCTGGGGGCAACTTAAGTATTCAAAATGTGGCAGCCCCCAATGTGCCAAGATCCCATTTCTGACTCCCCCAACACCTTCTCAAGAGCTGTCCTTGGTGACTTTATGGCTTCATATCTGCAGAAGCCAAGCTGTGATAAAATATACCTTCCTTGTTAATCAGTTCAGGATCAAGGTTACACCAATAACAACAATTTCATATTCCTATAGCACTTTATAGTTCATATAGGGGTACTTCATACATGTTAGCTAATTTAATTCCCATAAAAGCCCAGCAAGCTGGGGGATATATAACAGGTCACAGGATTTAGAACCTTCGAAAGGATCCTTCATCTGTTCCATCCTCTATCCTTTTAAAGATGAGGAACCTGAGACCCAGAGAAAGTTGGGACTTGACCAAGGTCACATGGATAGTATGTTGCCACAGCCAAGACTTGAACCTCATTCACATGACTCTAAAATCAATGTTCTTTCCAGTACACCATGTTGCCCCCTATTAGCCCCAGAGAGAGGCAGCATGTTATAGTGGATAGTGGATAGGAAGCTGGCTTTGGAATCAGGAAGACCTGAGTTCAAATCTTGACTCTGACATATCATTATGACAAATTACTTAACTTTTCACTTCCTTTTTTCTTTAATAATTTATCTTTTTTTTTAGTTTTCAACATTCACTTCCATAAGATTATGAGTTTTAAAGTTTCTCCCTCTCCCTCTCCTCCCCCCTTCTCAAGACAAAGAGCTATCTGATATAGGCTCTACTTATACGTTCATATTAAACGTATTTTCACATTGATCATCATGTAAAGAAGAATTGGATCTAATGGGAGGAACCACAAGAAAGAAGAAACAAAACAAAACAACAAAAGAAAAGAAAGGGAGAGCAAATAATATGCTTCCATCTGCATTCAGACTCCATGGTTTTCTCCCTCCATTGCTCTTTCCAATGTGCCATGTAATCAGATCTCTCTTTTTCTCATTCCTTCTCCCCTCTTCCTCTTCTCTCTTTCTTTCTCTCCCTCCTTTCTCTGTCTGTCTCTGTCTCTCTGTCTCTCTCCCTTTCTCTCTCTCTCTCTCTCTCCTGTCTCCCCCTTCTTCTCTCTCTCTTTCTTCTCTCTCTGTCTCCCTCCTCTCTCTCTCCCCCTCTTTCTCTCTCTCCCCTTCTTTCTCTCTCTCCCCCTCTTTCTCTCTCTGTCTCTGTCTCTCTGTCTCTCTCTGTCTCTCTCTGTCTCTGTCTCTCTGTCTCTCTGTCTCTCTCTCTGTCTCTCTCTGTCTGTCTGTCTCTTTCTCTCTCTCTCTCTCTTGGTCTCTCCCTCTCTTTCTCTCTCCCTTGAAATTGCCCTAATCTGCCTCTTCTCCCCTAGACAAAGGGCGGAACAGCATGGTGTCCACAGAGAGCGCGTCCTCCACGTACGAGGAGCTGGCCCGAGCCTATGAGCATGCCAAGCTAGAAGAGCAGCTGCAGCATGCCAAGTTTGAGATCACCGAGTGCTTCATCTCCGACAGCTCCTCAGACCAGATGACCACAGGCACCAATGAGAACGCTGACAGCATGACCTCCATGAGCACCCCCTCCGAGCCGGGCATCTGCCGCTTCACTGCCTCGCCACCCAAACCTCAGGACAGTGACCGGGGCAAGAATGTGGCCGTGCCCATCCCACACCGTGCCAACAAAAGTGAGTAGGAGACTCTGCGATCTTGAGGTGGGGCGGTAGCAGTGTCCTGAGCGGATGCGTCTTTAGCCAGACCCAGAGACTCCTAGTGAAGATCTGCTTGGCCACGGAGAGGCCTATATTGCCTTGGCCCACAGCTGTGTAGGATGGCAAGAGATTTTCCCCAAAAAGGAAGAAATCTGTTTCCTTGCCCCTTGTCCAAGGAGTGAAGTGGCCCGGTCATCTGGCCTCCTGACAGCTGAACCAGCCTAATGTCCAGGCGCTTTTCACTGCCATAGGCTCCAAAGGACATTAAACAGCCCAAGATCCTAGTTCCGAACCTGGGAGATTCCTTAGAGGACATAGAGTCCAACCTTTTGTTTTCCAGGTTAAAAAATAAATAACTAAAACCTAGATTTCATTCAGGGTGATTTACCCAAGGCTTCACAGTTAACGGTTAAGAAACAATCTGGAATTTGAATCCAGGTCCAGTTATATCACTGTTCTTGTTCAGTCCTGTCCTCTTTAGACTTCAACTCTTCGTGACCCCCATTTAGGGTTTTCTTGGCAAAGATACTGGAGTGGTTTTCCATTTCCTTCTCCAGTTCATTTTACAGATGAGGAAACTGAGACAAGCAGAGTGAAGTGAGTTGCCCAGGGTCACACAGTTAGTAAGTATCCAAGACTGGACTTGAACTCAAGTCTTCCTGACTCCAGGCCCAATGCCTTCCACTGCTATTTAGCTGCCAGGTAGTGCAGTGGATGAGGCACAGACACATACTAGCTATGTGACCCTTGGCAAGTCACTTCACCCTGTTTGCCTCAGTTTCCTCATCTGTAAAATGAACTAGAAAAGGAAATGGAAAACCACTCCAGTATCTTTGGCAAGAAAATCCCAAATGGGGTCACAAAGAGTCTGACACAACAGAACAGCAACCTCTTCATCCCAATTTGTTTGGCCACTTCTCAATCAATGGGCATCTACTTTGTCCACAGTTCCTTACTCCTACAGAACAGTGTTGCTATGGGATACAAACAGGGAAATAAATATTTGTGAACCAGGCACTGCGCTAAGTGCTTTTTCCAGTGATGTTCCACTAAGGCTTAGGCTAGAATGAAAGTAGATTCCCTGAGTGCACAGTTCAAGTGGGGTGATGCAGCCCCAAAATGTGCTGGGGGCTCAGAGGAAAGCCAGTCCAGGATAGAAGCAGTGCTTCTAACAGTCCTGGAAGTGTCAATCCACACAGAGATCCTCTGGAAATAGCTTTATATGCCAGGGTCCAGCGAGTCAGACTTTGGAACCTCAGGCTCAAGGACCTTTCTCTGACAAGCAAGAGGATCTTGACCCTGGATCTATGTTTCTATGCTCGGTCCCCTGTGAAAGCTGGGGTGTCGAGTTCACACTGGGTATTACATGGCAAACTGGGGAGTGCCCAGAGGAGGATGACCCAGGTGGGGAGGGGCCAGGAAACTTTAACATGAAAAGACCAGGGATGTCTAGCCTGGAGAAGACTTCAGGGAGTAGATTAAAGGGCTGTTGTGTGGAAGAAGCTTACTCTATATAGACCCAGAAGATAGAATTAGGAGCAATGGCTTGAAGTTATGGGAAGGTCAACTTCCTCTCAACATAAGAAAGACCTTTCTGGTGATTAGAGCTATTCATCAATTGACTAGAGTATCTTTTGAGATAGTGAGCTCCCAGTCACAGGAGGAATTCATGCAGGCCAGATGGCCATCCATCAGGGATATATAGAATAGGAAGGATGCTGGTTTGGGATAAAAAGTTAGACCAGTAGGCCCCTAAGTTCTTCCAGACTAAGGTTTTGTGATTTTGTGATTCCAGGTGAATATTGCAACCTACCACTGTATGTCAAGTCGGATACCTTCTTCCGAAAGGCTGATGGGCATGAGCCCTGCCCTGTGGTCCCACCCCGTGAGGCCTCCATTCGAAACATGACCCGGACCTACCACAGCCAGGCCCGACATCTAACCCTGGACCCTGCCAGCAAGCCCCTGGGCCTCCCCCACCCTGGGGCTTCAACCTCCACAGCTACCTTACCTCAGAGGACTCTGGCCATGCCGGGCCCACCCACTGGCGCCGCCCCCCCACCTCCAACGGCCCCCACCGTCGAACCCCCCCCTGCAGCTACCACCACTGCAACTGCTCCCCCAGCCCCCAGCACCGAGCCGCCTCGGGCTGGAGGACCCCACACCAAAATGGGAGGCTCCAGGGACTCACTTCTTGAGATGAGCGCATCGGGGGTAGGGAGGTCTCAGAAACAGGGGGCAGGAGCCTACTCCAAGTCCTATACCCTGGTGTAGGGACCACCAGGAGGAGGAGCTGCACCCCCAAACCAGGACCACCCACCGCCCAGCCCCCCTCATTCACAAACTGTTTTCTTGCATTATTTATATTAAACTGTCAAAAAAAAAAAGACCAAGAACAGCAGCAGCAGCAGCAACAAAAACCCGCCCCAACTCACAGACTCTTGTACATAGAACTCTTTTGTATAAATGAAACTATTTTCTTCTTCTCATGAAGCCAGGGCACAAAGAATCTGACTACAGGTCAAACACACATACATACACACACACAAACACACTATCCATATATATGTGTATATGTGTACATATACACATATATACAGGCAAGCTAGACATGTATGTGTGCGCATATCCATGTACATGTATATCCACGCACATAGATGTCTTTCACTTTGTTTGGAGGAAAGAGGCACAAAGACTCAGCGATTTTCCCCCCTTCCCTTTTCTCCCCCACTCCCAATTTACTCCTCCCCCCAACCTGATCTCACTTGGTTTGGACAAAGACCAAAATCCCAGATCTCAAAGACGTTGCATGCGATTTTACTGTTCCAAGAAAACCAGGAGTTGCTTCACTTTGCAGATGCTTATGTGTTAATACCTTTTTCTATGAAAAAAAAACCAGCGCCGTGTGCAATAAAGGTTATGTTTCTATGTGGTGTTCAGTGAGTCTGGCCAGGGCAGACAAGGAGAGCATAGGCAAGAAAACACTTTGGACTTTCCAAGACCTCTCATCCAATGGGCATCGTGCCCTGAGTACCATGGGAAGCATAGAAACAGAGTCACAGACCAACATGTTTAAGGTGCAGAAGGACCCCAGGGGTCATCTAGGCTAATTCTGCATATTAGGAAATACAAAAATAGTTCAAAAGCTGAGGTAACAGGGATAAGAGAATTCAGTTCAATTCAATAAGCATTTCTTAATCCCATATTATGTTCAGTATGCTGTTCTAGGCACTGCAGAGCTTCTATTCTATAGGAAGGAAATCGTATATACACAGTGAAGAGTTTATTTCAGGAGGGAGAGAATACTTACTGAAGGGATCAGGGAACGGGGCACAAAGGAAGGGGCACCAGAGATGAGAGTGGGGAAAAGATAAGGATTCTAAGGTAGGAGGAGATAGGAAAGAGGGTCCTCATTTGTATTCCAAGTAAAGGAGAGCACCTACTCGAATAAATGTATGGAGGCAGAAATGTAATGTCAACCTTCAGGGTAAGTAACAAATAGTCCAGTTTCATCATTGGAAACTAGAGTCTTTGAAGGAGAGTACTATGAACTGAGGCTGGAAAGGTAGGTTGAGGCTAGATTTCAGAAGGCCTTAAATGCCAGGATGAAAGTATTTTATCCCAGCAGCAACAGAGAGTCACTAAAGCTTTTGTGATTGAATCTAAATGCTGAGACATCAGAGGAGGGAAAGAGTGAGGAGGACTGGATCAGCAGGAGAAAGTCTTAGGATGGAGCAGGTGCTTGAGTTGACCCTTGGAGGACAAGTAGTATACTTAGGATTGTTTATTTGGGGAAGGTAGGTGGTACAGTGGATAAAACACAGGACCTCGAGTCCAGAAGACCTGAGTTCAAATCCAGCCTCAGATTCTTACTAGCTGTGGGCAAGTCACTTCACCTTTTGCCTCAGTTTCCTCATCTGTAAAAGGAGCTAGGGAAGGAAATGGCAAACCACTCCAGTGTCTGCCAAGAAAACCCCAAATGAGGTCACAAAGAGTCAGACTTTACTGAAAACAACTAAACGAAACAACAAAGGATTTCAGATAAGGAAACTGAGTCCCAGAGAGGGGCAGTGCCTAATTAAGGTCACACAGTGAGTAAAATAGCAGACCTGGGACTCAAATACAGGTCTCTTTGTTTCTAAGTTCAATTATCTCTTCTACATTATGCTACAGAGGTTCCTTTAATAGAATGCCTGCCTCTTCTCTCCAACCTCATTCCATTCCAGGGGCCTAGAGTCAGCTGTGGCAGCAAGATGATGTTGCTTCCAACTGTCCTGGGACTGGAGCAGCTATTGTTCAAATGGTCCTTGTAATGTTCGGAGTTCCCTGAGAGAAGGGAACAGACCAGGGTGAGCCTTGGGCGATGCAGACTTTAAGGAGGTTGGGCTGGACTAGCAGAGAAGTTAGAGGTTAGGGACTTTGGGTGTCTTCTTTGGGAGACCCAGAACATAAAGTTAGGGACAAAGAGACACCACGGCATGGTGGAACAAGTGGGGAGTCAGGCATTATGGGTTCTAGTCTCAATCTTTGAACCAACAGGAAAGTTATTTCCCCTCTCTGATCATCATCTTCATATATAAAATGACAGGGTTGAAATAAATGGTCTCTGAGACCCCCTCCAGCTTTAATAATATATGAATCTGCCATGGCTGATTGTTGGCTTATTTTGTTAATCAAACATTGTTACAAGAAAGGGTTCTATTTGAGGATGTGGAATGAAGTCACTGGGAAACAACATTTTTTGTTAATTCATTCATTTTTAGTTTTCAACATTCATTTTTATAAGATTTTGAGTTCTAAAATTTTCCCCCTTTCCTCCTCTCCCTCTTCCCCAAGCCGCCATGAAATCTGATATAGACTAACATGTATATTAAATATATTTCTACATTATTTACATTGTGAAAGAAGAATAAGAACAAAAGGGAAAAATCACAAGAAAGAAAAAACAAAAAAAGAGAAAACAGTATGCTTTGATTTGCAATCAGACACCATAGTTCTTTCTCTGGATGTGGATAGCATTTTCCATCATGGGTCTTTTGGAATTGTCTTTGATCCTTGCATTGCTGAGAAGAGCTAAGTCTATCAAAGTTGGTCATCACACAATGTTGGTGCTACTGTATGCCATGTTTTCCTAGTTCTGCTCACTTCACTCAGCATCATTGTGCAAATCTTTCAAGGTTTCTCTGAAGTTCATCTGCTCATCATTTCTCATAGCACAATAGTGCTATAGAGCAATATACCACAACTTGTTCAGTTATTCCCCAGTTGATGGGCATCCCCTCAATTTCCAATTCTTTGCCACCACAAAAAGAATTGCTATAAAAACTTTTGTACATGTGGGTCCTTTTCTCTTTTGTATGATCTCTTTGGGATACAGACCTAGTAGTAATATTGCTGGATCAAAGGGTATACATAGTAAGGCAAAGTTCCAAATTGCTCTCCAGCAGGGCTAGATCAGTTCACAACTCCACCAACAATGAATTAATGGAATAACATGTTTTTAAAAGGCATCAATAAAACTTTTTTAAAAGACAGTCTGAGATAATTCAGGGTTCCTGCTATCACTCCAAAGACAGAAAGGTAAGAGTGCCACCTCATCAACCTGTTCAGCAAGTACCCATGGCTGCTACAGGGTGCTGTGGAGGGTGCAGAACATGAATAATAAACTGTACTTGCCAGGTACAGTAGGTGGCAGGTAGGTGGTGCGGTTAATAGAACACCAGCCCTGGAGTCAGGAGGACCTGAATTCAAATCTGACCTCAGATACTTAACACAAAAAACTAGCCATGTGATCTTGGGCAAGTCACTTAACCCCAATTGCCCTTTCCCCCCTCCAAAAAAAGCAAAAAAAAAAAAAAAAAGATAAACTGTACCTGCCTTTGGCTTCCCATCTAGAAAACCAACATTGTGGTGTCATGTCCCTGTAACAGGGAGTCTGAGGGGTTTGAGCTCCTGATCTGTGATTTACTTCCTAACAATCTCAGCACCATGCCTTCTCCACTCAGATAATTATCTCTACTTGCTCCCCACCAGAACCCTGGACTCTTCCCCTAGGACAATCCTTCACTCTGATTGGCAAGGTTCAGCTTCTCTTAGGAGATTCAGACCTCCATCACACTTCCTTTCCATCCCCACCTGATATGTAACCCTGTTCTCCTCTCAGTTCCCCTTTAGAATGCAAGCTCTTAGAAAGGGTACTGTCTGTCTTGCTTGCTTGTAGTAGGATCCCAAGACTTAGTAGGGTGCCCAGAATACAGTAAGTACTTAATAAATGCTTTATCTATCTATTTGTGTGACCTAGGGAAAATCACTTCCCCAACTGTGCCTCTGTTTCTTCCTCTATAAAATGAAGGGATTAGATTTGAGGAGACCCTTCCATCTCTAAATCCTTGATTCTGTGATTCTCTGCAGCTCAAGATTCTATGATTTCTACAAAACCATTTAGCTCAATAGTGGCAAATTCAAACGTGGGCCACATTTGTACGTGGAAAACCACAAATTAACATTAATTAAATTGTATTTTTCTTTATTTTGTTCAACATTTCCCAAGGGTTGTGACCTGCATGTGGCCAGCAGAATGGTATTAGACACCTCTGATTAGCTGCCTAGATATCTGCTCTTTCTTTGTCTAAAAGGGGGAAGAGGACAAAAAGAATGATCATGTGTCACCAGATGTTTCCCATCACCCAGGAAACACACTGACTCACTCTCAGAGATTGCAAAGGGCACTTGTTATCCTACAGGCCCACGTGGGAGTCTGGGATCAAGGAAGGAATTGCATCCAAACAGAAAGCAGCCCTGGTATGGTCCTCCGTCAGACCAATGCCTAGATTTAGAACTGGAAGAAACATTAGAAGTCAACTAGATCACCTTTCCCCTCATTTTAGAGATAAGGAAACTGAGGCCCCAAGAGGTGAAATTCAATAGAATATAATTGAGGGCTCATGGTGCATATCAGGGAAGTCTTTGTAGAGGCGGAGTTTGAGATCAGCCTTGAAAGATTTAGAGATTAAAGAAATTTTCACAGGGTGGCCAGGTAGCACAGCGAGTAAGATCACCGGCTCTAGTGTCAGGATGATCTGGGGATTGAATCCAGGCTCAGACATTTAGCATCCACCCAGAAACACCTGGCCGTGTAACCTTGAGCAAGTTACTTAACCCTGATTGCTTAAAAAAAAAAAAAAAGAAATCTTCAGGGTCATCCAGAGATCCAGAGCAACGACTTATTTTTAGGAAGATTTAAAGATGTTATTGAGATTTTTATTAAGTGGTTTGCCCAATGTCACATTGATAGTAAATAGCAGAGTCAGAATTTGAACCCAAGTTCTCTGACTCCAAACATAATGCTCTTTTCATTTTCTCTTTTTCCCCAATCCTTACTCCTGCCCTAAGGACTAAGAGAAATACAGAAGATTAGTGGTAGAGAAAGGGAGGTGCTGGGGCAGCTAGGTGGCCCAATAGAGTCAGGAGGACCTGAGTTCAAATCTGGCCTCAGACTCTTACTAGCGGTGTGATCCTGAGCAAGTCACTGAACCCTGATTGCCTCCAAGAAAAGAAAGGGAGGTATGTCCCACCCCCACTTCACCCAGACAATTAGCACTTTATTGTTATTGATCATAACACTAGTTTACATGGATTTAAGTGATACTCTAATCCAGGTCCTGTGTTCCTCAGGGAGCTAGAGTTTGTTTTTCATGTTTGTGTCCCTCACAGCATTAATAGCATCAGGCACATAGGTAACTCGGGAAATACGTGAAAGGGTGAATGTTGAGGGAAATGGTCACAGTATCAGATACCAACCTGTAAGGGATCTCAGAGGGGACCAAGAAGCCAGCCGTCTGGGCCAAGACAGGGATCCCATAGACATTGGATTGTTAGATGAGTCTCGAAAAGCCCTGGCTTTAGTGAGGGAAGGGATGGGAGCCCTACTATGACCAGGGAGGAGGCTATCTGGGCAGCCCTGGCCCCCTTGGAATCATAGGCAATACTCGGGCCTTCATCACATTGTCTATAAAATAAGAGGATCCCTTCCAGCTCTAAATCGTAGCATCCTGTGACATAGATTTCATAGACTAGCCAAGGGCATGTTTATGTACTGAGGGAGGCCAAAATCCCAGGACCGCTGTGGAATAAAATGATACTGCACGGTTTGTGGCCATTGTCAGAAGAAATGTCTTGTTTTATGTTTTCAACTTCAATTTCCTTTACATTAATAAAAGTGTGCGGCTCTAGAGGAGCTTTGACCTCGCTCATACAGGAGATTCAGTGGCACAGCCCAGGTCTCCAAGGTTGTTAACCTGTGGAAGGCCTTCACTCCTCCAGACTTCTGCCTGCAAATTCTCAAATAGCTGATGAGGGAGGACTAGGAAGAAAGCAGTCAATTCGAGGCTCTTTGAAAGCAGAGTGACCTCCACAAGCCATTTACCCTGTCCGTGCCTGCAATTCCTCATCTGTGAGATGAGGGGCTTAGAGCTAGAAGGGTGCTTAGAAATTCTCCTGATGTCAAAGGCATTGAAGATTCCAAGCCTCCCTTTTTAAGTGCATGTGTATGTCTGTCTGTCTGTCTATCTCTCCCACCCTCCATCTCTCTGTCTCTCTGTCTCTCTCACCCTCTCTCTCTCTCTCTCTCTCTCTCTCTCTCTCTCTCTCTCTCTCTC
>NW_027187419.1:203866-206165 GCF_028583685.1 Petaurus breviceps papuanus
CTCTCTCTCTCTCTCTCTCTCTCTCTCTCTCTCTCTCTCTCTCTCTCACACACACACACACACACACACACACACACACACACACCACACCACACCACACCACACCACACCACACCACACCACACCATCAAGAGGCAGGGGCTAGACCTTGCTAGATCCTAGGAGTTGGTCAGTGACCTGCCATACACAACTACTTATCCAACGCAGCAGATGCTGTACCTCTCTTCCTCCAAGACCCAGATCAGATGCTCCCTCCTTCTCTGACAGCTGGCCCCACCTGAAAGTGATATCTCTTTCTAATTATTCATTTCACCTTGCCTAGACTTCCTCATCATACTTACGGTCCTTGTAACATCCTTTACACAATCACAATGCCCAAGGTGGAAAGGATGTCATTAGCCATGTAAGCAGGGCTCTCAGAGGTCACAGATCCCTACTACTCATAAGAACACAGAACTCAAGCTGGAAGGGCATTCAGAGGCCTTCTAGTCCAACTGCCTCATTATACAGATGAGAAAACTGAGGCCCAAAAGAAGCTCAGGGCCTTTTCCAAGATCACGCAGGTAGTAAGCCTCAGAGGTGAAATTTGGCTTCGTGTCTCTTCCTGTTGCCCCATGCCGTACCTTAAAGGAATCCAGACTATAACACCCTGACAAATGGTCACAGAATCACACAATTTGAGAGCTGGACGGGGCCTTATTTGCCACCACATCCAACTTCCACTTGAAGACCTCCAGTGAGGGGAACCCACCATTTCTTGTCTGAATCTCCTAAGAGAAGCTGAACCTTGCCAATCAGAGTGAAGGATTGTCCTAGGGGAAGAGTCCAGGGTTCTGGTGGGGAGTAAGTAGAGATAATTATCTGAGTGGAGAAGGCATGGTGCTGAGATTGTTAGGAAGTAAATCACAGATCAGGAGCTCAAACTCCTCAGACTCCCTGTTACAGGGACATAACACCACAATATTGGTTTTCTAGATGGGAAGCCAAAGGCAGGTACAGTTTATCTTTTTTTTTTTTTGCTTTTTTTGGATGGGGGAAAGTAGAGCAATTGGGGTTAAGTGACTTGCCCAAGATCACATGGCTGGTTTTTTTGTGTTAAGTGTCTGAGGTCGAATTTGAACTCGGGTTCTCCTGACTCCACGGCCGGTGCTCTATTAACTGCACCACCTACCCCTCACCTACTGTACCTGGCAAGTACAGTTTATGATTCATATTCTGCACCCTCCACAGCACCCTGTAGCAGTCATGGGTACTTGCTGAACAGGTTGATGAGGTGGCACTCTTACCTTTCTGTCTTTGAAGTGATAGCAGGAGCCCTGAATTAGCTCAGACTGTCTTTAGTGGACCGCAGGCTCTACAAGAATTAGCACAGTACAATGGCAACCAGAAAAGAAAATGAACAAAGAAAGCAGTGAGGGACAGAGATGATTATGCTTTTGTCTTCTGCCCTGGTCAAACCATAATAGGAATATTGTGTTTAGAAATAGGCAGCACAGTTTATGAGCACCTTGGAAGACTGGAGATGGTGTGGAATAGAGCTTCACCATCCAACTGGGATGGTGAAAGGGCTTGAATCTTTGCCATAGGATGATAGGTTGATGATAGGTTTTGTCTGCAGAAAGGAAGACTCAGTTGAAACATTATAGTTGTCTTCAAAGGAAGAGGAATTAAATTTGTATTGCTTGGTCCCAGAGGGTGGAACCAGGAGTAAAGGGTAGAAACTGCAGGGACAAATTTAGGTTTGACTATCTAAAAATGAGGGGCAGTTAGGTGGCATAGTGCATAGAATGCCAGGTCTGGAGTGAGGAGGACTCATCTTCCTGAGTTTAAATCTGACCTCATACACTTCCTAACTGTGTGACCCTGGGCAAGACACTTCACCCTTTTTGCCTCAGTTTTCTTATCTGTAAAATGAGCTGGAGAAGGAAATGGCAAAACCATTCCAGTATCTTTGCTAAGAAAACCCCAGAAGGGACCACAGAGAGAGTTGGACATGATTGAACAACAGCAACAACAGATATGTAAAAATGAGATGAACTGCTTAAGGAAATGGTGCATTTTCTTTTCTGGTTGCCATTATACTGTGCTAATTCTTGTAGAGCCTGTGGTCCACTAAAACCCCTAGATTTTTTTCAGGCAGATCATGTCTGTCCCTACCATTTTGTACTTGTAAAGTTGATTTCTTTACATATCCACCCCTTATATCTTTGTGTCCCTAATATCATGCACACAACAGGCACTTAATACATGTGGTTGGTGGTACAGATAAGAAACCATAAGAAAAGCCCTCCTAGCCCAT
>NW_027187419.1:206175-236508 GCF_028583685.1 Petaurus breviceps papuanus
AAAAAAAAAAAGAAAATTGCCCGAAAAATAGGGAGCAAGTAGCTCTATAGCTTCTGGGTGAGGAGTGGGGTTTGCTCACTATTAAAAAGGTTCCCTCAGAGCCACTGTCACATGGCAGACCTAGCAGTGGTATCCCTCAGGAGTATGTTTCCAAAGCATCCCTGGTGGGGGGGTGGGGGGGGGGGGATAATGGGCAAGGGAATAAGGCCCTGGCCCGGGGTCAGGAGGATCTGAGTTCAAATCTGGCCTCAGACACGACACTTACTAGCCGTGTGACCTTGGGCAAGTCACTTAACTCCAATTGCCTTGTCCTCCAAAAAAAAAAAAAGCATCCTTGGATCACTGGAAGGGATCTTATAGAGGTTGGTTAATCTTACTCCCTCATTTCATAGGTGAGAAAACCAGAGCAAATGAGGTCAAATGACTTGCCCAAGATTACATAGGCAATAAGAAACCAGAATTCCAACCCAGGTCTGCTGACTCCAATTCCAGTATACTTGGTCTACTACCATACTGGGGAAACTTGGCATTCATCTGTCCATCCTCCCCATTGGCCATCAATCCATCACCACTCTGAGGCACCCAAATACCACTCTAGGGACAAGTCGTTGCCAGAATCTTTTTTAGAATAGGGAGAGTTGCCCAGAGCATGTCTCTAGAAACATGCCTTGAGCAAACCCAAAATACTTGGACACACTAGAGCCCTGACTTGGCTTTAAGCCTAAGCATTCTTGATTGAAAATGTGACAACTGTATCCCTCCGAACTACAGTTAACTTTCTCCTCATTACCAAGTCCCTTCTATACACATACACACACACACACACACACACACAGAATCATGCATGCAGGTAGGCAAGTGTGCCCTTGACCCTGCCTATTAAGAAATCCATACTTGCTACAGGCTTAGGAGGTATTCACTCAGGGTCCCATCTTACAAAGGCAGAAGGGACAAAAGGAGAAAAATGCAGGAGTTGGATTGTCAATCATCCTGAAATTCTGGAGCATTTATTGTCTGCACCACTCACATGGCATTTATTGAATCAGCAAATCCTAAGGAATGGAAAGGAATTTAAAAACCATCAAACCCAATTTCCCAATTAATACATCCCTGGGCTCATCCACAGCCTCTTCTTGAGCACCTCTAGGGACAAGGAGATGACAGCCAAGGTAGCCCAGGAGGCAACACTGGACAGTTCTTAAAAAGTTTTCCTTCTTTTGAAATGAAACCGGCTTCCTTGTAACTTCTCCCTACCGTGCCTAGTACTGTTCTGTAGCCACAAAGAGTTAATTAGCCTGTTCCCTCTTCTCTATGACAACCTTTCAAATATTTTATGACTGCTATGTTCTCCACTTAATTCACTCTTAACCCAGAAGGAAAGTCTAAGTTCTTTATATTGCCTACCTATGTGCCAGGCACTGTGCTAAACCCTTTACAAATACCTCACATCAACCCTGAGAGGGAGGTACTCTTATTATCCCCATTTTACAGTTGAGGAAACTGAGTCAAAAGTTAAGTGATTTGCCCAGGGTTGCATAGCTAGTAAATATGAGGCAGGTTTTTAACTTAGGTCTTCCTGACTCCAATCCAAGCCCAGTCATCTATCCAGTTCTCTCAATTGTCCTTTAAATAACATGATTTTAAGTCCTGCTCAGCATCTTTCTGGCCCACCTCTGAAAATTCTCATTTAATAACGTGTCTCTTAAAATGTGGCTCCCATAACTAAACATAGAGTTCCAAATGCAATCTTGCTGGCAGAGCAAAGGAAAGCCAGCACCCTTGTCCTTCTAGGCACCATGCCTTCTATTAATGCAACCTAAGACCAAATGGGCCTTTTTGACTGCCACTATCATACTGCCACTTTGTACTCTGTAGTCCACTGAAACTCCCAGGTCCTTTGCCCATAAACTGATGCCAGGTCTCACCTCTTCTCTACTTGCACAACTGATTTCGGTTTTTAACCTGAGTGCAGGACTTTATATTTATTCAGATTAAATTTCATCTTCATTTTAGCCCACCATTCCAGGCCCTTAGAGAGCTTTAGAACATCCTGCTGCCTTGAGGTGTGTGTACATATCATCTCCATGATGAGATTATAAACCCCCTAACAGCAGGAACCATGCCTTCTACAACTATGTAACCTCCACAGTGGTTTGCACAGGTAAATACATTGAGTAAGTTAATTTATGAATGATGGGGATCCTGGGGACCCAAAGGACAGCTTTAGGAGATAATTACAGCAGAGAAGTCCTCTGGGGATGATGAGCTTACTCAGCTAACCACAAGTAGTCAAGCCAAGCCCCGCTTGGCCCTTCAAGGACCTCATAGCTGTGTAAGCGCCCCATTCTTTCCTAGACACTGCAGGCAGGAGCAGTGTCTCTGGGTTCACATTTGTTCTAACAGAAGGAGGAATTCCTGCCTCAGAGGTTACCTCATGTCTCTCTCCCCAGAGAACTGGGGAACTGGGCCAGACCACAGCTCCAGGAATCAAGGTGGCACAAAAATTCTAGCACTTCTTAAGAAGCAGAGGAAGTGCCAAGATGAAGGGGTCCCACTTTCAACCCACCCTTCATCCCAGCACTCTGCAGGAGGAGGTGATAAGTTTGCAAAGCGAAAGAAACACCATCCACACTACTGAATTGTATAAAAATGACCCATGGAAGTTTAATTGATATAGAAAACATGGGGCAAGACAAGCTGGACTGATTGTCACCACAGCTGTTAAGAACACACAAGCCATTCCTAAACCACACAGCATCAGTCAAGTAACAAAAGGGACTCCTCTGAGGGGAGGGGCTTGTGCCTCACTGTAGTACCTGGGGGGTTGGGGAAGTTGGGGGGGGGAAGGAGGGAGGGGGTTAAAAAGCAATTTGATCTCCCAGGTTTCTCCTCCACGAGACAGATGATAAGAGGCTGGCTTCCATGCTAAGGAGTGCTAAGCACAACCTCACAGCCTTAGAGACAGAAAAATGTTGACTTCTTCCAGACAGTGAGACAAACTCACCAGAAATCCCTACCAAACCCCATCAAGGAGCACATCTGTCTGCTGGCTGATTGAAGGGGACCTGCAGGGAACCCTCTCTCCAGTACCAAGATGGCTCCAGACCCCCTTTCTGATGCCTCATCCTCTCCCCTCCTGATCCCTCATGCAGAGACTTCAACCAGTACAAGATGCCTCACTGTCTACAGCAAAACTCAAAAGATCAGAGGGGAGAGGCAGGAAGAAAGTTGGTTGGTTGAAA
This sequence comes from Petaurus breviceps papuanus, assembly GCF_028583685.1. Lineage (NCBI taxonomy): Eukaryota > Metazoa > Chordata > Mammalia > Diprotodontia > Petauridae > Petaurus > Petaurus breviceps. The sequence continues at coordinate 209,418 of NW_027187419.1, forward strand.
TGCAAATGTTTTTATCCAAACAAGCCAGGTAAGAAAAGGTGGGAGGAAAGCAAGGGCTACAAATATTCAAGGTGACCTGAGAACTGAAAAGATGACTGGAATGAGGCTGAGGACAACCCCATCCACTTTTCTAATGGCTTTCTGCCTATCTGGGGGAAGCCATAACCTTAACTCACCTGAGGGTCATGGAATGGGATCCCTAGAGGGTTCTGCCCTGGCTTCATCTTCCCATGGAGTCTGATTCTCAAGGTCCTCCTTTCCCCAAGCCCAAGGATAGAGCCATTTTGTTGATGGGATCCCAGGGATAAAGGTGGAAAGTAATTCCCTCAGGCACATGGGGCAAGCATAGCAAAGGCAAGGGGAAGACTCATAGTTGCCTCATTTCTCAGGAACCCATGTCAATCAGCCTCAGGGAAAGGCTCTGTAAAAAGCTGACCACAAACCTGAGACAGCCCAAGTCATTGGGCAAAAAAGGAATCTTTAAAAAAAAACCCAGAGGGCCTGGTGCCCTGCTGCTGAGGTATTAGCTCAAAGGAAACAGATTCAGAACAGAGCTAGTCCCCAAGAAGCACCAAGTCCTGGGGAGAACATGCTTTGGAGAGGGGATTCGTCACACCCTGATCTGCCCCAGTACATTAAGAGTTACAAAACTGGCCTGTCTAGGGACCTCTTCAAAATACCCCAGGGATTTGAGGGAGAGAATCAGGTCCTCTGGAAGGGCCAAGACCACTCCCTGAAGGGGTTCCCTTGACTTTCTGACATCTGGTTCCCATGAAAGTGTCCAGCTCCACCCCATTCTCCTTCCACTTGGGCTGTCACCCCACCTCATCTGCATTGGCATAATAATGCAGGCCCTAATGGGTCACGGAAGCTCAAGAGTTTTCTGTTTGGGATACATTAAGGGGTTCTTGGAGGGTGTGGCTTGTTACATTCCTCCCAATGCCCCCAACCCCATGGTCACTCCTATGCCTTCCCCCAAAGTCCTGAGAGGGTAAGGCTGATAGAGCAGAAGAATGATGGAGCAGGAACAATAAAGTGCAGGGAGCTCCTTAGGCACTTGGTCTAAGATGAGGGGGGTCTGGAGAGCCCTGTGCCCTCCCGCCACAGGGGCCTTAATAGTGATACACCTTCAGCTTGCTCTTTTCATCCAGATCCAGCTGCAGCAGGCCTGAGGTAACCAAGGACTTGGGTGTGGTGGAGAAGAGGGGTCTGGTAACACGGTGAAGGAAAAGCTGAGATTGGCTGAAGCAAAGATACAGAGCAAGTGAAAGTCATGGGAAGTGGGGAAGGAGAAAGAAGACCACCCTCTGATGTCCACCAAAGCCCAACGAGTACATGCAGCACCCATCCTTTATCCCTGTGCCATTGTCCCAGCCTCCCCCCACCAGAAATGTGCACACACAAAGGCAAAGGGATAAGCTGAAAGGATACACCGTGGGGTCTTTCTTCATATGTTCTAGCCACTTCTTCTTGGACTCCATCGTGCCTCTATATTTGGCACCACTGCTTGGAGAGATCTGGGAGTGTGAGCGTTGCAATAGGCGAAGCTGTTCACTGAACCCCAGGTGACATGGGGGTGAGGAGAGAGAGAACAGACAGGAAAAGGAAACCGAGAAAGAAGATGAAACTACAGGGCTCAAAGTAGAGAAGAAACATCATCTCAGGCTGGATGCCCACACCCCTCCATCCCAGGCCCCAGTGAGGAGAAATTTAAAAAGACATGAGCAATCTGGCTAGAAGCTGCTTCCCGTCTCTGGATCTGTTTTCCATCACAAAGCCTCTTCAGCTGACAAGACCTGACTACTTCCCAGCTTCCCCATCAAACAGCATCTTTTTTTCCAGGAATAGGGAGGGGAAAGAGGAAGATTCCTCCCTTAGGAGAGCACTGATGCCTTGGATCCAGATTTGTTCACATATCCACTTTTTGCCAGTTCCCAAAGCAAAGTGTTCTGACCCTTCCAAGTACCCACCCACACTTTACTCTCTGAAAAAAAACAGAATTTTTTTTTTTGAGGGGGAAAGGAATGTGTTGAAAAAAATACAGGTAAGGGGGCAGGGTGCAATGCAGAAGAACTGGCAAAGAGGTATGAACAAGGAATAAGAAAATGATAATTGGCTTAATATAACTGCCTTCTGGTCTCCCTGCTCCAGAAGTTGCTCTTCAGTAAACTATGGGGCACCAAGGCAGGCGATAGCTCAGAGACTTGTCTATGGGAGCTGGGCTCCAAGGGCTAGAAAAGGCAGGAAGAAGCCCAACTCCAGGACTGATCTTTCCTGCCCAGCTGTCATGAGACAGATTTCTATAACAGGAAGCCTCCAGAGATGGATCCAGGTAAACTCTGGCACCTGGGCTTCTCCCCAAGGATTCCCTCCTACTGAACTGCTCCCACCGGATGACTCTCTTAGGGACAGTGGGATCTTGCCCTGCAAGTTGATGGGGCAGGTGTGAAATAAGGTTGAATCACCTAGACTTGTGTGAGGAGAGCAGTCATACTAATTGGGGCCCTCTCCTGGTCTTTTTTGGGGAGACAGACTAGATCTGCTTTTCCCTAGAGGTCCCATTCCTTGGGAAGAAATGGGGAGGTGCCTAAATCTACAGCAATGATCATAGAAAACAGGTCAGGAAGCTTACCTGGCAGATACATAACCCAGCCTATTGTCTAGAGGAGCTGGGCTGCCACTAAGTAATGGGGCTCCAGCTGAAAAACATCAAAAAAGAGTTACAGAAAGGCAGGGACCCAACCAGTACTCCCATCCTAATCTAGCTGCCTCTTCTGGAAGCCTTTTCCCATTTCATTTCCAAACATTTAATTTTTCCAGTGGCAAAATGGGAAAGGATTCCCCAGGCACTCATATCTCTAAGGGAGTAGGGATATTTGCAGTATCCTTGCTTAGAGATGGTAGAGATGACCTCCCAGCTCAAATATCCAGAGAGAGCATCCTATTAGGTCATCTTCCAGGCAAACTACCCGTGAAGGCCTACAGCTTTGCAAATTTTCCATTTCCCAGATTCATTTAATTTTGAGACCAACATAGGCTCTTTCACCAAATGGCCCACGGACCACCTGTATGAACCAGGGAACTATCCAATGAAGAAGACACAATTTATCAGGGTGAGGTAGGGAGAACCAGCTGGAGACTAGGAACAAAGCCCTGGGGGAAACTTACCTGGGAAATATTTGTGCCACTTCTCCAGCAGAAAGTTGTCCACTGACTGACCAACCGAAGAGGTGAGGCCAGAGGTTACTCCAGGGTCCCAGGCCCACTGATTGGGAAGAGGAACACCAGTGGAGGGAGCCAAAGTGGTAGGTGCTGAAACTCTGGTCACAGAAGGGTGAGTGGAGATGGTAGTGGTCTTAGAAGGCAGGGGAGGCATCTGGACTTGTGTTGAAGTTAAGATCGGTGACGGCTGGATGCTGAGGGTGCCCAAGACACTCAGCACCCCATTGAGCTCATTGGTGATTCTCTGTAAGGAGTTGCTCAGGTACCGGATCTTGTTGAACTGGAGGAAAGGCATGTTTGACACTGGATCCCCTAAAAAAAAAAGATGTTGGTGGTGAGGGAGGAATTCAGGGGCCACCTCCAAATCACCTAGTGTTTCTAGTTTCTCATAATGACCTCCTCTCTGTGAAGGAAGGCAGAGATCTACAAGAGATGTTTTTTTAGCTTTTTAACCCAGTGAGAATCTCAAAGTCTATCCAGAGAGAAAACCCTCAAAGCTTAGTCACCCTCATGGCTGAATGGGGCCCACGAATCCTAGGACAAACACTGATTCCCCAGACACCAGGACGAGATAAAAGTGGAGAGGTCAGAAAGGGTGAAAGGTGTTTCTGCCCATTGCATGGCCAGGACCAAGAAAGGAAAAATTCTGAAAACTGAGAGCTGGAGAGGAAAGAATTCAGTTAGGAAGCAAATCTCAGTGACTGGTAGAAGCCTGCAGAGAGCTGAGGCCTAGATGGTGACAACTCAACCTGCCTTCCCCCAAGTCTTCATGAATGCTGCTGGATACTCTGTCTTTTCCTCCACCTTTGTTACTTCCCCATTCCCAGACAAACACTACTCACCATGGGGCAGAGGGGAGGTCTCAGGGCTTGTACTGCTGCTGTCTTCAAAATCACTAACATCAAATGTTACCACCTTCTTATAGGAAACTCCTCTCAGTGTGTCTTCATCTGAAAGCTAGTTGGAGAAGGAGGCAGTTGGGACCTTCTTACGAGCCCAGTGGCCTCCTGCCCACATGACCAGTGGGGCCTGAGAACATCACCTCACTGCTCTAAGGGCAGCAGAGACTTGCAAAGACAACTTTGCTGGGACACCTATGGAAAGGGCAATCAATATGGGCTTAGCTGCTCTCTTACCTGAAAGGACCTGACCCCAGAGCCAGGACAAAACATCTGTGCCCCTGGGGGAAAGATCTGAAAATGTCCTCAATTTTCACCACCACTCCTCCTCCCATGCCCCCCACTCCCTCCCAAGTCTGCAAATTGCTACTTGTATGTTATGGTGTTGCTGGAGGCATGCAACTTAAACAACAAAACAAATACCTGCAAGAACACAGAAAGCAGGAGTCTCTGGCCGTGAAAATATGTGCATTTATAATAATAGTAAATAACAACAACAGCTAGCCTTTTTATAGTGCTTTACACATGCTAACTCATTTTATCCTCATAACAACCCTGTGTGGTAGGAGCTCTTATTATCCTCAATTCATAGATGGGGAAACCAAGGCAGAGACAGGGTGACTTGCCCAGGGTCACACAGCTAGTAAATCTCTGAGGCAGAATTCAAACTCGGGTCTTTCTGACTCCAAGCCCTGTACTCTATCCACTGTACCACCCTAGGTAGCTACCTAGGCTCACCTCCCACTAATCCTGGCTGGACCTGATTCCCACTCTTCACCCAGAATATTGCCTGACTCTTCCCCTGGAAGTTCCTTCCCCTTAGTTCTTACCTAAACACTCAGGGGTATCTATCCACTGGTAGGTCAGCAAAGTAGCAGGGGTTTAGACCAGCACAGCTATGTGAACAGAACACCTTTTCAAACACCCCATGGATGGTGATTTCTTTGTGATGACATGGGTGATGGGAAGGTACAGATCAGGGGAAGGAGTGCTGTGTGCTCAGAATCACTAAGCTCTACCCACAAGTACACTCAGCCTCAAAAATCACATCTGAGACCACCAGTATCTCCTAAAAATCATGGGACCTCAGAGAGCCATCTAATCCAATTCCCTTGTTTTACAAATGGGGAAACTGAAGTCAAGAGAGGCCCCATGAACTCCCTGATGTCCCAGAGCAATCAAGTATAGAAGCCGGGACTCTAATCCTGGTCCCAACTCTATATCCAGGCACGATGCCTCCCTCATCTATCTCAAAACCCAGCTTAGGTATTCCCATACTGCCTCCCCAAATCCTGCACTACCAGATCCGGCTACCCCAAGACAGAAGACATGATCTATGTCATCTGAGCAAGAGGAAGGCAGCAATCACAGCTCTTCTACACTGAGCATGAACCTGAGGGCCTGTACCTCTTCACAAATGGAATTCTCCAACTGATTCAGCTTCTCCTCTTTTTCCTTCAGAAGAACTTGGCCCTTGCGCATGGCTGACTTCATCTCATCCAGGTGTTTTGTCTCCTGCAGTCAGGTAAAAAAGAAGAGAGAGAGAATCAGAGCAGTGATGGGGTCCTGAGCAATACAGCTGGTCAGGAGAAAGTGTCAGTGAATGGGGGGAGCAGATGGGCAGCAGGAAGAGGTGGCAGTATTCATTAGCCTGACAGTAAGCAGCCCAGGGGATGCCAGCCTCTCTGTCAATGCCAAGTGCTCAGCCTTTGGTCAGCCACAGGGTTCCTTCCCTGCCTTTCTAACCCATACTGTATCACAGGCTATTGGTTTTAAGCATGCATCAACCTTCTGAGTGAGAGGTGAAGCATCCCAAAGGGGTCTGCATTGCTCACAATATCAAAATGGTCTAATAAATCAGGCTGTCTGTGCCTTCTACTGAAAAGTATTCTTTGCAAGAAAGAGCCCCAGAATCAACTTATACTGACGGCTGTTATAATAATAATAATAATAAATAATAGCTAGCATTTACATATCACTTTAAGGTTTGCAAAGAGCTATAATATGTTATTCTTTTTATCTTCACAAGTCTGGGAGGTAGGTGCTACCATTTTACAGTTGAGGAAACTGAGGCAAACAGAGGTTAGATGGCTTGTCCAAGGTGACACAGTTATTATGTGTCTGAGACAGGATTTAATAGTGGGTCTTCCCAACTTCAAGTCCAGCATTCTTAGCCACTCAGCTCCCCCAGCTGCCTCAGTTATGTTCAAAACCATGGTAGCAACATGGTGTCCTTCTTCAACACTTGGCAGATTTTTTGAAGATGCACTGATTCTGATAGCACGCTTCAGAAGCCTGCTTTAGCTTGCCTAATCTCTAGATCCTTGCCCAAGATCACTGTCCTAGCATCTAGAAGGATCATCTCAGGGAAAATACTCCTGACCCAGTGCTCAGGGGGCCCCATATCCTTCCCATCCCTTCCTTTGGGTCTTGAGAGCCTCTTGTCCTAACCCTACACATAGAAGGATCTCTGCTTTCCTTCCCACCTTGACCTTAGGCCTGTTTACCTCCTCTATGTTCTTTCGTATATCTTCTAGGTTATGGGAATTAGGCAAGTCTTCAGAGGTCACCTCGGCAGTCGCTACATCATGGCGCCACTTCTGCTGGACAGCTTTTAGAGCTGTCTGGCGCTTCCTCATAGAGCGTGTCTGCCGGACCAGGAATTCCTTGGCACTGCGAAGGGACACGCCCTCAGAGGAGAGATAATGGCGGATACTGTGGGAAGATAGGCCAAGATGAGGGAGAGTCAGAGATGAAAACCAAAAGACTCCCACGCTAATTCCCAAGCCTTTGAGACCCACAAGATTATCCTGGTCCATAGTCACTGAGAGGAGCTTCTGCAGGTGGGACCTCAGGGACTGACGGCAGCTTGCAGAGAATCACTAGGGAGAAGGGCTGGGACCTACACAGCATATCATGAAGCACTTGTTAAACTACTATGTGCGAGGGACTGCCATTAGGGGTCAGTAATCCCTCCTTCCTGACCCTACATGGAACAAGCCCGCAGGCTACTGAGCAGAATCCCGACTCCTCCCTTACATAGCTGGACTCCGTGCTCCTGGCATACCAACAATGAACAAAGAAGGACAGTTCTGTGGCTTTCCAGTGCCCTTCCTCGGTTCTCTTCTGAGAGCCCATCCCTACCCCCAACCTTGCCAGTGGTAAACTTCCTTTCAGTTGGTTCCTTCCACAAGTATTTATTAAGTGCCTACTGCATACAGAGCATAAAGGGTAGCCCCAATATTTACTCATCCAGCTGGGGAGTGCTTTCCTCATTGTTCTGGGAGCTGGTGGCGGGGAGCTCCTTATCGATGGTCTACAAGGGAAAGAGCAAAAAGGAGCAATAGCAGGAGAGGAAAACACCAAGGCCACCAATCTGGAGACTGACAGCCCCCCCAGCACCCACTTTGCCAAATCTCCTGCAGTCTCGACCCATTTGGAAGTAGCTAACTCAAGAAAATGCCAAACTCGACAGTCACTACCAGCTGGCTTGAGAAATGGGGAAAAGTCAGGCAGGGATGGTGGCATGGGTGCCAGAGGGTCTGAGAAAAAAAGCAACTGACAGTCACAGCCCACGCAGAACCCAGCTATCTAAAGCGACAAGGTCAAGCCACCATCCCCCCAAATGTACTCTCCAGACCTAAGCTAAGCTCTTCAGGCTTCTCAAAAGCAGGCCCCAGCTCACCGTTCCAACAGACTTCCTCAGGTCCTCCAGGTGGAGCTCCCCTTCACGACGGGGAGAAGCGGCAGCACTCTCCTCAACCGCCAATTCATTCAAAGCATCCTGTTTCCTCTGGGCCTCTGCCTCCAAGTCACTGCAACAGACAGTAAGGGAGACATATGCACATTAACAAGGGGTTGGTAAATATGCCAATGTGTCCCCACATCATTCAGCAAACATTTGATTGACACATGGAACACAACACACTTATCATGCTGAAGTCTTGTCCCTAGGTCACACCTGGAGTCCATAAGCCCTTATTCAGAGGAGAGAACTGGGGCATTCCAGACTCATTTCTGGAGGTAGCTAAGTGGTATAACTGATAAAGCGCTGGGCCTGGAGTCAAGAAGACGTGAGTTCAAATCTGCCCTAAGACACCAGCTGTGTAAACCCTGGGCAAGTCTGCCAGCCTCAGCTTCCTCATCTGTGAAATGGGGATGATAATGCCACCCATCTTTCAAATGAGATGATCTTCATAAAGCACTTCTTACAGTGCCAGGCACACAACGGGTACTACATAAATATTTATTCCCTGTCCCCTTACCTCCTTTCTTTACCAGGGGCTCCTGAATGAAGACTGGGGAATCCCACATGCCCCTGTCCCCACACAATCCTGGGGCAACAAGGGGGCAAAGCAGGGACTGCCCTGTTGCTCTGGAGACCTCATTGTCCCCAGGGGGCCAGCAGTTGGTATCTACATAACCTCGCTGCATTTCAATGCTAGCGGTGCATGAGCAGGATGTGGTGCCCCCAGCTGGCTGTGACCACCTCCTGCCGGGGTGCTCCAAAGCCCCACCTGATTCTCCTCTGCAGCCTCTGACTGCGGGCCTGAAGCACCTCCACCTGGGACTCCAGCTCAGCCTTCCGTGAGCGCAGCTCTTCAAGGGTCCGGCGCAGCTGCCGAGTGGACTCTGCCAGCTGGGCTTGCTCCTTCCTCACCTCCTCTAGGTGCTGGTGGGCAGATGTGGCTTCCTGAAGGCACAAGGCAAGTTGAGCCTTTGAGGGGCCAAAGTAGAGAAAAGGCAGAGGAGAAGTGGGGAAAAGTCATACTTCTAGAAGGTGGAAACCAGGAAAGTATGGTAGGAGAGGGGAAAGAGCAGAAATGAGGCACATTTTTCTGCTGCTTCTGAGTCAGAGTGGTCCCACAGGGTTTATTTCCTTCCCCACCATGGTCATGGCTACCTAGCATCCATCCCATTGCTCCTGATATGGGAAACCATTTCCATTTTGGTGCTGAACCCCAGTGCTCTGGACTGGGCCAGAAGGAAGGAAGGAGGGAGGGAGAGAAACAGAGACAAAAGGAAAAAGAGGAAAGGTGAGAAAGACTAAAGACAAAATAATACAGACCTCTCTCTCCAGGGCAATCTGCTTCTCTACATCTAGAAGCTGCTGTTTCTTCTTTCTTATGGTGTCCTCCTATGATGGGATTAAAGAAGCGATGGGGACTTTGGCCGCCACCACCTCTCAGGGCCAGAGGACAAAGGAAGCATCTGTCAGGGTCTTCCCCATTAGGAAAGGCAGGGTCAGAACTGAGGCATGCTGGGAACTCTGACCTGCAACCTGCACTCTCCCCTCCACAAGGAACGTACTTGCATATCCAATTGGATCAATCTGGTCTTAATCTCTTTAGTTCTTCTTTCAAATTCTGCTTCTAAATCTTGGAGCTTCCTTTCCTATACAAAAGGGTAAATGGAAATAAAGATTCCAGGAATGAGGTGAAGCTAGGGGGTGGGATAATTGGGATCTTGGAGTTCCCGATGGTCCCTCCTGACCCACACATCTCCCCTCTACCAAAAGTGTCTGCCTGCAGGCTTCTACTAGTGTGGGTAGAGCAGGACCAAGTATTATGAAAACACTTGACCCAGGAATTAAAAAAAACAGAAAAGCTCCTGGCCCCAAAGTAGATAAAACAGGCTCAGAATAGATACCATTGTGCCATTGCCTTCAATCAGGCAGATGCCAATAACTCTCCAGCTCTGCACAAGGATGAAAGAGGATGTTTCTTCTACTCCTGCATCTCCACAGTGGGTCCCCTCACTCACCTGCTCTCGGTGCTTGAGCTGGATTTCACTGAGCTGCCTTTCCAGGTCCCGCCGCATATTCTCCAGCTCCCGATCGTGGGCCCGCCTCACACGCTCCATCTCACCTGCCAAGTTTGTCCGAAGATCTGCTCGCTGCTTCCTTTCCTATATGAGGGAAGAAGGGGCCAAGCTGGGTGAGTTGTTACAGTATCATAACAGATATACATAGACAGATGGACCACAGTATTTCCCCCCAACCTTGGACAAGTAAGATCAATGATATAGCAAATACCATTGAAACCAACCCTTACAGAAGAAAAGGGTAAGGATCTAAGCTTCCCAGCCTATTCCCCCACCTCAGCTCCCACACATGCATACTTCCCACCCCACACACACACATACATACACAGACATGTAAATGTGCGTGCATCCACATATGCACACAAACACACCTCAGATGCCTTCATTTTCAAACACAGAAGGACTTGAGGAAGGAACGATAACTTGACACCCGTTCCCTCCCCACCACTACCACTCTCAGCACCGCTCAGCAAGAGGGGCAGGTTTCTCCAGGCCATCACTTAGTGACAGACCACTTAAACAGCAAGCTCATTTTCACATATAAGCACAATTAATAAGTGTTCCTCCAGCCTCTACACTGCAAGACTTCCACTGAAGTGTGTGTTCCCCACTACCTTGTGAGGCAGCTTATCCTAGACAGATCAGTTAGTCAGTCAGTTGACATGCATATATTAAGTGCTTACTATATGCTAAGCACTGTGCTGAGCATTTGGAATACAGATACAAGCAAGCAAAGAGCTCCAATTCTAACGGGGAAGACAAAGTGTAAATAACTAGGTAGATGGAAGATATACAGAAAGGAGTGAGGAGGTCATCTCAGAGGGGAAGGTGGCAGACCTGGAAAGGCCTCCAGCAGAAGATGAGATCTGAGATGAGTCCTGAAGGAAGCCAGGGGGACTAAGAGGCAAGTCTGAGCCAGGAGAGCGTTGGAGGTAGAGGGCCAGTATGAAGGTCCAGAGACGGGGGATGGAGGAGCCCCTGTGAGGGAGAGGAGGCAGGCTGGGGCGGCTGTGCAAGAGCTCAGAAAACACTCCTCTTTCTCCCACGTGTTCTTTCTCCAGCTACCAGCTGTCGGGTGATCCTCGGATGGTCGGTCCCAGATCCCTGCCTGCTCGAGGCCATGCAAGGCGTGCCGGGGGCTGAGGGGGGAGAGTGGGCAGCTTACCTCCTCATCATACTGCCCCCTGGCCTCTGCCAACACTTGCTGGTGCTCCTCCTTCATCTTGTCCATCTTCCGCTCATGGTCCTTCTCCACATCCTCCCGCTTCTCTCTCAGGAGGTCGCTTAGCTGCAGTGTACCAGAAAGGCTAAAATGGGCAGCACTGGGCACGGTCAGAGGCCCAGGTACACACATGCACATAAACCAGAGACACTGCCAACACAACCCTTCTAAAAACCAGGGGTGTAACACTAAGCTTGGAAATTGATACATGTGCCTAAACCCATCCTTTGACAGAATGAACATCCTGGCCCAAGTCTCACCCTGTGATCCATCCTTCCACCCTAGTACTTCCCACTACAGAATATGGGAGGGAGACCCTCAGGACAGTGGCTGGGGAACCCAGGAAAGATTCATGCCAATGTGAGGAAAATGAGCTATAAGACGTCCGGAGCAGAGTGGCGGTACTTCTAGGTCTATATGAACCAAGGCGCTCTCTCACCACCCCTCAGACAGGCAGGTGGAGGGATCTGCCCGGTCACTCCCTCCCCAGCAAGCCCTCGGAAAATCAAGAGCTGCACTCACCTCTCTTTCATACTCCATCACTCGGTAAGCTTTCTGTTGGGTTCTCTGTTCTGCCTGAGCCAGCTCTTCCCGTAACTGGGCCTCCTCCTTACGATGGACCTCCTCTATCTGCTTTTTCAGGCCAGCCATGACCTGAGGAAGGATTGAACAGTGTTAAGGAAGCAAGAAGAGGCAGAGTACAGGGCAGCATAGGAAAAAGATACTGGATCTGAAGCCAAAGGAACTCGGTTCAAACCCCAACTCTTCAACTTGCTATCTGTGTGGCCTGGAACAAGTTAATTAATGTCTCATGGTTGGGCTACGCATCCTCCAAGTCCCTTCCAGCTTTAAATGGATGATGCTATGAGAAGACCCCAGCTCTCCCTTCAGGAAGGGCACACCTCAAAAACATTTATTAAGCTCCTATAAAGCAACTGTCATTTACCAAGTGCCTACTATGTGCCCGGCACTGAAAAGGTCCTGGGGAGGCAAAGATAAAATAATCAGTGCTTGCCCTCAAGAAATGGGAGGGAGGTGGCAGGCACTAGAGGTAGAGTGTTGTACTTGGAATCAGAGAGAACTGGATTCAAATCCTGCTTCAGACATGCCCTAGCTTGTAAACCTCAGAACTCATTTAACTTCTATCGGCTCCATTTTCCCAACAGTAAAACAGAGATGATAATAGATTATCTCACAAAGACTGTTGTGAGAATTAAGTGAGAATATCTGTAAAGAGTTTTGCAAACCTTGAAAAGTTATCCAAATACCAGCTATTATTAAGGAGCTTACTTCCATCAGAGGAAGACAACAAATATATAAATAAGTAGAAAATAAGTCTATCTTACCCAACAGGAAAGTAGGAGGGGAAGGGGTAACAGAAAAGGGAGGAGGCAGTGATGGAAGGGAGGACAGATTGGGGGATGGGTTAGTAAGAAGCAACACACTTTTAAAGGAGGGACAGGGTGAAAGGAGAGAGAGAGAATAGAATAAAGGGGGGGGTGAAAGGATGAAGGGAAATACAGTTGGCAATAGTAACTGTGAAAAAAATGTAAAGCAAGTTTCTCTGACAAAGGTCTCATTTCTCTAACATATAGAGAACTGTGCCAAATTTATAAAAATAAGGGCCTTTGGGGCAGAGTCAAGATGGCAGAATAGAAGCAGGACCTCCCCGTAGCTCCGGCTTCCACCTTCCCCAATCCATGTGAAAAAGGGACTCTAAACAACTTTGGACCTGCAGAACCCACAAAATGACACAGAGAAGCTAACCTCCCACTGAGGACAGCCAGGCAGGCAGCCAGGAATTGGCCAGAGCAGCGATCTGGGAACCAAGCCCAGCCCCATGCTGAGGCTTTAGCCCCAGAGCAGGCTTGACCAGCTGCTGACCTACCGGAGGGACTCCAGAACAGCAGCAGCTGTGGCCGTTTCCAGATTTATCAACATAAAGATGCAAAGGAAAAAGTGACGGGTCAGTGCAGTCTGGACTTTGGGACCCAGTAAATGGGAGTGTGTGGCTTTTGCCCCCGGGGTGAGAAGCCTCTGAGACTCCAGCACAACCAGCCAGCGCCACCTGGCAAGCTTCAGCTCCTGGCCTGCAGAGTGTAGGGGGACCAAGAACCAGTCTGAGGGGTAATTGCTCTTGCTTTAACCTGCTTGGATCTGGATTGCAGTCTAGGGTGGAGGTCCTAGGGTGTGTGTCCAGCTTACCAGAGCGTGTAGAGACCTCAGAGAGGGCACCCATCTAATACCTCTGGCAGCTGAGAAAACCCCAGCATTTGGGACGAAAGCTCCACTGTCTGGGAGCAGAGTCCTACTGTGGCAAAAAGCCCAGGGGTCAAGTGACTGAGGGGCACCATGACCAGGCAAAGGAAACAAAGCAGACAGAAGATTCTAACATTAGACTCCTATTTTGGGGACAAAAAGAGCAAAGCATGGAACAGGATGAAGACAGTGAAGTCAGAACTCCTGCACCAAAAGCTTCAAAGGAAAATATGAGCTGGTTACAGGCCATAGAGGACCTTAAGAGGCAGATAAAAGAAGTGGAGGAAAAATTGGGAAGAGAAATGAGAACAATGCAAGAAAATTACGAAATGAGAGTCAACAGCCTGACTGAGGAAAATCAGACCTTAAAAAATAGACTAACTCAAATGGCAAAGAGGCTCAAAAAGGCAATGAAGAGAAGAATGCCTTAAAAAGACAAATTTGCCTGATGGAAAAAGAATCTCAAAAGATCACTGAGGAGAAACATTGCTTCAGAATTAGACTGGAGCAAGTGGAAGCTAATGACTTTATGAGAAATCAAGATGCTGTTAAACAGATCCAAACAAATGAAAGAATAGAAGGCAATGTGAAATATCTCATGGGAAAAACTACTAACCTGGAAAATAGATCCAGAAGAGATCATTTTAAAATTACTGGACTACCTGAAAGCCATGATCAAAGTAAGAACCTAGAAATCATCCTCCAGGAAGTTCTCAAAGAAAACTGCCCTGATGTTTTAGAACCAGAGGGCAAAATAGAGGTTGAAAGAATCCACCAATCATCTCCTGAAAAAGATCCCAAAAAGAAAACTCCTAGGAATATTATAGCCAGGTTCCGGAATTCCTAGATTAAGGAGAGAATATTACAAGAAGCCAGGAAGAAACAATTTGAATACTGTGGAAACACAATCAGGATAACCCAGGATCTGACAGCTTCTACACTGAGGGATCGAAGGGCTTGGAATATGATATTCCGGATGTCAAAGGAGCTGGGATTAAAACTAAGAGTCACCTACCCAGCAAAACTAAGTATCATGTTTCAGGGGAAAATATGGTCATTCAGTGGAATAGAGGACTTTCAAGCATTCTTGTTGAAAAAAACCAGAGTTGAATAGAAAATTTGACATTCAGATATAAGAAGCAAGAGAAGCATAAGAAGGTAAACAGGGAAAAGAAATCATAAGGAACTTGTCAAAGTTGAACTATTAAAATTCCTACATGGAAAAACAATAATTGTAACTTATGAAACTTTTCTCAGTAGTTGAAGGGAATAGAAATATATATGTCTATATATGAGGGTATACGGGCATATGAATACATATGTGAATGTGTATATATATATATGTTTACAGGTATACATAGATAGAGGGCACAGGACCAATTTAACAGGAAGGGATGATACTTAAAAGATGAAATTAAGAGGTGAGAGAGGAATATAATGAGAGGAGATGGGGAGAGACAGAATGGGGTAAACTATCTCATGTAGAAGAGGCAAGGGAAAATGGTTACAATGGAGAGGAAGAATAGGAAGGCAAAAGGGAATGGATCAACCTTATTCCCATTGAATCTGGCTTGAGGAGGGAATGAAATACACACTAAATAGGTTATCTCACCCTACCGGAGAGCAGGGGGGAAGGGGATGAAAGGGAGGATGATGGAAGGGAGGGCAGGCTGGCTGGGAGGGAAGTTGGAAGCACCCACTTTTGAAAAGGGACTGGATCAAAGTAGAGAATAGAACAAGTGGGAGGTGGGATAGGAGGGAGGGAAATATAGTCAGTCTTTTACAATATATCTACTACGTTATTGTTTTGTATTAGCCACACATGTACAACCTATACTGAACTGCTTATCTTCCCAGTAAGGGTGGGTGACAAGGGAGAAAGGGAATGAATCTAGAATTCAAAGTTTTAAAATCAAATATTTATATGTGTATGTGTGTGTGTACATGTTTATTTATATATATATATACTATTATTAATACTATTTTACATGTAATTGGGAAATAAGATATACAGGCACTGGGCCATAGAGATCCACTGGAAAAGTCGAAAGGAGTATGGGAGAAAATATGGGAGAGAGCAGATTGGAGGAGGGGATATCTTGTGGGACTGCTATGTTGGGGCAGTGGGTAGGGGAAAAACGGGGAGAAAATTTGTAACTCAAAATCTGGTGAAAATGAATGATGTAAATCAGAAGTTGATAAAGCATCTGAAAAATGAAAAAAATATAAGGGCCTCTCCCCAATTGATAAATATTCAAAATAGATGATCAGTTTTCAGATGAAGTAATCAAAGTTATCCATAGTTATATGAAAAAATGCTCTAACTCACTATTGATAGGAGAAATGCAAATTAAAACAATTCTGAGGTACTACCTCATTACCTCATACCTATTAGATTGGCTAACAGGACAGAAAAGGAAAATGACAAATGGTGGAAAGGATGTAGGAAAAATGAGATATTAATGCACTGTTGGTAGAATTGTAAACTGATTCAACTATTCCAGAGAACAATTTGGAACTATGCCCAAAGGGCTACAAAACCATGCATACCCTTTGACCTAGCAATACCACTACTAGGTCTGTATCCCCCCAAAAAAATAAAAAACAAAAAGGAAAAACACCTATATGTATAAAAATATTTCTAGCAGCTCTTTTCTGGGGTAAAGAATTAGAAATTCTCCCGGGCTCAGACACTTAGCACCCACCCATAAACACCTGGCCTTGTAACCTTGAGCAAGTTACTTAACCCCAATTGCTTAGGGGCGGCCACGTGGCTCAGCGAGTAAGAGCACCGGCTCCAGTGTTGGGATGACCTGGATCAAATCCGGGCTCGGATACTCAGCACCACACCCAGAAATAACTGGCCGTGTAACCTTGAGCAAGTTACTTAACCCCGACTGCTTTAAAAAAAAAAAAAAGAATTAGAAATTGACGGTATGCCCATCAGTTGGGGAATGGCTGAACAAGTTGTGGTATGTGATCATGAGAATAAGTATAAGAAATGATGAGAGCAGGATGCTCTCAGAAAAACATGGAAAGACTTGCATGGGCTGATGCAAAATGAAATGTGTTGTATACAAAGTAACAGCAATGTTGTAAGATGATCAGCTGTGAACGACTTAGCTATTCTCAGCAGTACAACGATCCAAGACAACTCTGAAGGACTTAGGATGAAAAATGCTATCCATCCCCAGACAAAGAACTGGTGGTGTCTGAATACAGACTGAAGCATGCTTTTTTTTTACTTTATTTTCCTTGAGTTTTTTTTTTTTTTGGTCTGTGTATTTTTACCACATGGCTGGTATGGAAGTGTTTTCTTGCATGACTGCATATGTATAACCTATATCAGATTGTTTGCTTTCATAAATGAGGGGGGTTGGAAAGGGAGGAAGCGAGATAATTTGGAACTCAAAGTTTTAAAAATGAATGTTAAAAATTGTTTTTACATGTAACTGGGGAAAAATAAAAATAAAACACTTTTTCAAAAAGTATAAAATAAATGCAATAAAGAGATTCCTACCCTGTACTTACAGTCCATGGGCTGATGACAACACTAGACAGGGCTTGGGAAGGAAAGGTTTCATGTAAGAGGTGGCACCTGAACAGAGGGAGTTCTGAAAGAAGCTAAGGATGCTAAAAGGAGAGGACAGTGACAGCATACAATCCAGGCCCTCTCTGAAAGGACAGAGAAGGCAGATGAAAAACCAAGTTCAAGAAAGAATAAGTAGATCAGTTTGGCCAGAACACAATGTGTGCAAAGGGTTGTCCTATGAAACAAGTCTGGAAGGGCAGGCCAAAGCTTTAAATGCTGGGCTGGGGAGACTGTGTTTGGTCCTGGAGGTAGCCATCAGAGATTTTTAACCAGATCAATTACATGGTCAGACTTGTGGCTTTGGAAGTTTATTTTGGGAAACACACAGAGGACAGACTGGAAAAGGGAAAAAATAGCAACAAGAAAAACAATTAAGAAAGAGACAGTGCTATTGCAAGTAGTCCAGATGAACGGTAAGAAGGACCTCCACTGAGGTCGTGAGAGAGAGAGGAGAGAAGGGAGGAGTGCATCCTAAGGGATGCTGGGCTAGACCAATGTTACCTGACAATCAATTTAATATGGGGGTTTCAGGCTCTGTGGGGATACCCAGGAGAAATGGGACTGGACGCTGAGGAAGAACCTCCTTTGCCAACCTAAACTGTGACCAGCATCCAATGGCACTGCAGTTGACTTTGGAAGCAAGGTCCCCTGGCTTCCATCCATCTCTAAGCTAGGGCACTAGGGTGGGCAGTCATGAGGAACAGTCTCACCTCACAGTGCTTCTCCTCCGCTAAGGCTCGAAGCCTTTCCAGGCTACCTGCATGCTCCTTCTCCAGCGCCGCCAGGGCCTGGTGAGGGGGGAAGCAACAAGGAACAATAAGAGAGCAGAGGCAGATGGAGTTCTTGACTAGACGCTGCCAAAGAGAGGAAACCACACCATAAAATCACTTCCCATTACCTGATGGCATACTAGAAAAAAAGCCCTAGAGTTGGAGTCACAAGATCTAGATTTGAGTTCTAGTTCTTACATTATGATCAGGGACAAAATACTTAACCCCTCCGAGCCTCAGTTTTCTCATCCATAAAATGAGATTACTACTACTTTTACTACTATCTCATAGGATTATAGTGAGGATCAAGTAAGATAATATACATTCAAGTGCTTTATAAATGGTCAAATGTTATATAATAGTAATAAACTTATGGCCTAAAGAATCACATGTGGTTCTTTGTTTCTCTGAAATTATTCCTCCAATTTCTACAATTTACAGAGTTAGCACCCAAAAAGCCACAATGACTCATCTTCCCTTAGTTGTGGGCAGGATGAAAGCCAAACTGATCCCTCTCTTGAGTTTAAACAAATTTATGAAAAAAAAAGTCACTAACTTTCCTGAGCCCCCCAGCTCCAAATCTCTCAGGAGGTACAAAGCTTTGGGTATTGCTGCCATGCAGAGTTTGTTCCCCCTTATCCAACTGCCAAAGTCCCTGGAAAAACCTCTGTAAAGGTCCATAGAACTTGTTATTTTGGAGAGAGGGAAGGAAGGGTGGCTCAGGCCCTGTGATTTTATTAGTACTGGGAATTCCCGATGAGGAAAGCTCCTCTCCCAATCTAGACCAGAACCTGTTCAGCATCGGATTCTCTTAAGAGAGTTGCCTAGAGCACTGAGAATTAAGTGATTTGCCCAGGAACACAAACACAATTTGGGGCAACCTTCCAGTTTTCTATTTATTCTAATACCTATCTGAAGGGAATATTAGTTGGCTAAGGGAGGAGGGAAGAGACAAGTGTTTCAGGCAGGCTCTGACAAATGTAAGATCATCTCACCTACCCCACTGGGATGAGGATAATGGAGAATCCCCCAAGAGACTCTGCTCCAATTAAAGGTAGATGGGGCTTGAAGCAGTCATAGGATCATTGTGGGACAAGGATACTTCTCCCCAAATCCTGATTTGCCATCACTGACTAGGTGTAATGCGAATGTAAATTTTAAAGATCTTCCCTGCCCCTAGGCTAAAGTGCACCTGAAGCCTGGGGTGGGAGGCTTGTTTTTCAGTAAATACTTCTTGATTGGCCAGTGAGTCAATAAGGCTGTTACATTCTCTGAGCCAGGAGAAGGCTATATAAGCCCTGATGTGTAGCTTTGTTTTGGGACTCACTTTGAGAAGTGTTCTGTGATTTGATCTGAATTCTGAGAAGCCATTGTTGAGAGTCCCCCAGCTTTGAAAAACCCAGATGTGGAAACCCAGATGTTGACTGGGTATGGATGTAATGGTTGGACAGTTTGGAAAGCTGTCTACTTGATCTGTTTCTGTCTTGATAATTCTGTCTGTATATTTTGAAGTTTGGGGTGCTGACCTTTTTCCCCTGAACAAGGTAAACGATATATGTCTGACTGATTAAAGTAAGCTTGTTAACCCATTTTGAGTTGCTTTCTTTTAACAAAGCAGATCCAAGAACCTGTATGGGCAGCAAACCCTGAGGACACGCTTGGGGTGCTTGCTGCTACACTAGGGCACACCTGTGCCTACCGTCATAGGATCAGTCCCCATCTTCTGAGGGAAGAACTCTCAAGCTGCTTCCAAGTCCATCACTCCCAAGAGAAACCCTGAGATCAGTCAGGTGCATTCTGAGCTTGTGGTGCTGAACAGGTCCAAAGCCACCCTTCTCCAGATCTGTCTGCACGTTACAGTCATTCTCTAGTCCGTTCCAACCTCTAAAGATGAGTGATTGATTTTCCTCCTCAACTTGACCTGGGCCCTGGGCCTCACCCCTGTTTTCTTTCTCACAGAATAAACCAATGGAAGTTCCATATTAGGGGTGAGGACACTCACTAGTATAAAAGTCTCCATCCCCAAAGGTCTCTAATTAGGCAGACATACCTCCTTCCTTGCTTCTTCCAGACGCTCCTTCAGCTGACTCACTGCTCTTTCATTCTCCTCTTCCAAGAGGGCCCTCTCCTTCTTTTCATTCCCCTCCATTTCCTCCTTAAGTTTCTCCAGCACCTGCTTCTTTTTCTGCTCCAGGCTGGACCTCTCAGCCCTCTGTAATGACTCTAAGTCTTCTCTTACTTTCTTCAGTGAAGCTTCTTGCTCTGCCCTGGAGAGAGAGGAGAGCAATGGGATAGGCATGAGCACCGCGAAATGGAGCTTCCTGAGACTAAAGACTCCATCCTCAGTCAGTCAGTCAATCAGCAAACATTTGTTAAGTGCCTACTCTATGCCAGACACAATGCCAAGTGCTGGGGATACAAGTAGAGGCAAAAGCTGGTCCCTGCCCTCAAGGAGCTTACAATCTAATAAGGGGGACAACTGACAAACAGATACAAACAAGCAGGATATTTGCAGGACAAATAGGAAATAACTGACAAAGGAAGGGACTAGAATTAAGGGAGGGTGGAGAAAGGTGTCCTGTAGAAGATGAGATTTTAGTTGGGATGTGATGAGGAGGAACACTCCAGGCACGGGATACAGACAGAGAAAATGTCCAGAGCAAAGAGATGGAGCATCTTGTTCACAGAACAGCAAGGAGACCAGTCTCACTAGACTGAAGGGCACTTGGAGTATGGGGGAATATGGTGTAAGAAGAATGTAAAGGTAGGAGGGAGCTAGATTATGAAGAGTTCTGAATGACAGGTCATTTTATATTTCATCCTGGAGGTGAGAGGAAGCCACTGGAGTTTACTGCGTAGTAGGATGACATGGTTGTTACTTTAGGAAAATCACTTTAGTGGCTGAGTAGAGGAAAGACTGGAGTGGGGGGAGACTTGAGGCAGGCAGACCCCCCCAGCAGGCTATTGCAACAGTACAGGCATGATGTGATGAGGGCCTGTACTAGAGGGATGGCAGCATCAGAGGAGGGTGTATATGGAAGATGCTGCAAAGGTGAAACCAACAAGCATTAGATAAGGGGGAAGTGGGGGTGAAAGACCATGAAGATGACTCCTAGGTTGGAAGCGCAAGGGGCTGGAAGGATAGAGTTGGCCTCTACAGTAATAGGGAGGCAAGATGGGTTTAGGGGAAAAGATAATGAGTTCAATTTTGGACATATTGAGTTTAAGATATCTACAGGACATCCAAGTCAAGACATCTGAAAGGCAGAGATGTGAGACTGGAGGCCAACAGAGAGGTTGGCAGGAAAGGTTGACCTGAAAATCATCAGCATAGAAATAGCAATTTCATCCATGGAAACTGATGAGACCACCAAGTTAAGTAGCATATAGGGAGAAGAAAAAAGAGCCCGACAAAACCCAGAGGGACATTTATAATTAGGTGGCATGTTCTGGATGAGGACCCAGCAAAGGAGACTGAGAAGGAGAAGGAGAAAGGGGTGTCCTGAAAACCTAGGAAAAAGAGAATATCAAGCAGAAGAGGGTGATCAACAGTGTCGAAGGCTGCAGAGACATTAAGGAGAACCAGGAGTGGAAAAAAGCCACTGGATTTAGCAATCAAGAGATCACTGGTAACTCTGAAGAGAGCAATTTTGTAGAATAATGAAAGTGAAAGTTGGAAGGTAAGGGAGGAAGAAGAGAGTGAGAAGAGAGAAATGCAGACATTTACTGTAGATAGCCTTTTCAAGGAATTCAGTCACAAAGGTCTGGAGAGATATAGGCTGATAGGTAACAGGGAAGGGAAGGATCAAGGAAGCAGCTTGTTGGGATTTTTTTTGAGAATAGGGGAGACACAGGCATGATTGTAGATAGCAGAGAAGGAGCCAGCAAACAGGGAGAGATTAAAAATAAGTGACAGAATAGGGATATCAGAGGGCACAATCTGTTGGAAGAGATGGGGTGGAATGCGATCACTTGAGCAGGAAGAGGCATTAACCTTGGTAAGGAGGATGCCCACTTCATTGTGTGAGACAGAGAGAAGGGCAGAAAGCAGTTGAATGATGGGAGCTGAGGAAGAGGAGAGAAGAGGGAACTCCTGGCAAATGGCCTCAATTTTTTCTGTAAAATATGAGGCAAGGTTCTCGAGGAAGCAGGGGTGGCTCACAGTAGGGTCCACACCTAATCTGATTCTCCTGTGTTTCTATACTGGCTAGGATCTGAGCTCGGAGCTTAGAAAGTTTCTGACTCTCTTCTTCCCTCACTCGAGCCTCTTCCTCCTCAGCTGTTTTCTTGAGCTGCTCTCTCAGACACCTGAAAAAAACACAGAAGAGTTTGCTGTGAGGACTTTACATTTATTTCATCTTCTGTCAATAGGCCCTTGCTGTGAGCCTACAGGATGGCTCACCGGGAAGCTTCCTGGAGAATAGTGATGGGTCTATTTCCATTGGAGGCCATGCTCTCTCCCTCTGCCAGTTCTTGGGGAGAGGAGAGGAAGAATAACATGGCAGCTACCCCTTGTCTCAAAGGGGGAATGCTGGCTGCCTAATCCCAAAACAGCATCATTTCAGACCAAAGATAGACAACTTCTAATTATCCACCTATGGATTATCTGATTTTTAGATTAGAGCCTTTGATTGTTTAATCTCAGGTTGGCTTCTCCCAATTTACATAACATGCTTCTAAAGCTGCCTGAATTCTTCACTGTCAGCTGGTTTATGCTCAGGAAATTCAAGCTCACTTTAATACTGGGCTGTGCAAAATAAAATGATTAAGGCAAATCTGCTGCCAAAAGAACCAGAATCAATTCCAAAGCCAAATATAAATGGTCTGGGATTGGCTACACTACTGCTCCCAATGAATCAACACTGAAACATGTCAGAAGTTTATGTGATCTTGAGGCTGCATTAACACAAGCATAGTGCTGACCCCCGACCTGGTCGATACCTGGGGCATCATTCTCAGTTCTTAGCCCCTCATTTTGGGTAAAACAAAGGACGACCATGATATTGAGGGGACACAAAACCACAGCACGCACCCATCAGCTTGAACAACGGAGTAGCATAACCTGAAGAGGAGAATACTTCAAGGGCACAAAACAACTGAGTATCTTCAAATATCTGAAGGGTTGTTATGTGAAAGAGGAACTTGATTTGTTGTTCTACTTGAGTTCAAAGGGAAGAATTAGGTAGAAATTACAGAGGATTTTTTGGTTCAATATAGGGAAACAATTCCTAACAAGAAGAGCTGTCCAAAAGTGGAACAGACTCCATTGGGAAGTAATGAGTTCCCTGTCACTGGAGGTCAAAAGAAGGCTGAGTGAATTTGTCAGAGGTGTCTGTAAAACAGATTCACTCTTCTGGGAATAGCTGAATTAGATGACCTCTGGGGCACCCTTCCAAGTCTAGGATTCTATGACCTTTTCTAGGTTAAGAGCAACCAAACAGCACCCTGGTCTAGGAAACATGGCGCCCCACATATAAGCATTCCTGCTGACATCTCAAAATACCGGGCCCCGGAAAGTTTCCTCCCCAAGGGAAAGGAATAGGACCTGAGGGACTTGTCTTTCTGCTCCTCAAGTTTCAGCTTCTCCTCTTCTTCCTCCTGACACAGTTCCTCCCGCAGCCGCTCCATCTTCTGTCTCCGATCCTCTAACAGTCTTGCTCGCTCCCGCTCCAGATCCTGAGCTGTCTTTTCTTCTATGATCTTTAGAGAATCTCCTAAGGGTTGCCTCTGAGGAGTTATGGATTCTAAGACAAATCTATCAAAAGGGCAGAGTAGCACATGGTTACGTAGTATAACATATGGACTCTTATTAGCCTATAGCATGCATACAGTGCATAAAATGTGTAGTCATATTATAAGGGCACACAGATACATGCCATACATGAGACATATAAGATATATATAGAACAAAAATGCAACTCCCACTGTCCAAAGACAAAGCATAAATCAACTCAGTAAACAGCTGGTCTGTAATGCTAATAGTCTCACAAGCTAAGACAACAAAGTCCTTGGGACAATGAGAAAGGTGACTGGGGTGGCACATCTTGACAAATGTGCCCTTTAATGGCAGGTATGGCAGCTAGGGAAGGCAGGAGAGATAGAGAAAAGCATGATCATTAGTTAATCCTATTCCTAGATAACCTGCTGCTAGCTTTCCCTGTTCTTAGCCTCTACCTGAGAGACGTGCCACTTGAGGTTCACATCATTAGGCTGAAAACAATCCCCCTGAATCTGATCTCTCTCTCCCAATATAAACAGCCAGTGAAAAAAAGGGAGATTTCCCCAATATAGAGAATACAACCCAGCTCCTGGACCTCTAGAGATTTCCTGCTCATAGATTAGGGATAAAGGTTTCTTATATTATAGGGGGATTCTGACTGAAAAACTCTCTGCAGAGATCACAGGATTATAAATTTGGTGCTGAAAGGAACTTCTGAGGTGATCAATCAAGTTCAGTCTTCTCATGTTATACATAGAGAAACTGAAACCTTGAGAGGTCACATGACTTGCCCTGGGTCACCCTGCTAGTAAATGTCCAAGCCAGAATTCAAACCCAGGTCTTCTTGATTCCCAGTCCAACACTCCACCCATTACACCATGCAAAGGGAACTGCGGCACTTCAGTACCCATATCACATCTGTTCACGGAGTCATTCTTTTTATGGGAGACTTCTAGCACCAAGATGGCAGAGTAAAGAAAGCATTCCTAGGTAACTTCTTTTTTAACAAAAATATCAGAAATTATATATCAAAACCAGTGTTGCCCCCTCTGAGTTACTGTGGGTTCCTTGGCTTCTGGATGTGAGGAGTTCCAAAAATGTTTTGAACAATCATAATATTGGAATTAGTGGTTCTTTGCAAGCTCATAAACTTGAATCTGGACAAGATTCAGTGGGAAGGATAAAGATAAGCTCCTTTTGTTTTCATTTCATTTGTTTGTTTGTTTCATTTGTTATAAAAACTAGTCTTGACTTTTAGTCATACCTCATTAAGTGTAGTCTCAAGATGTAGGAATGGCTCAAAGTTGGCCTAAGCAGCCACCCGTGCAAAGAGCCAAAAGACCAAAAGGGAATCAACTGTCAATGTCAGTGGAGATGCTCAGCATGAGTCTTGTGGGTTATACTAGAAAGCATAGGGTTCAGAATCCCCTTTCTCCGTCTTTTAGTTCCAGCAACACAACAGACGGAAGGTGACAGATTAGAATAGCAGGAGAAAAATGGCATCTGAGGGGCTTAGAAATTACAATTTGGATCCCTTTATGCCTGGATGAAGGAGAGAGGTAGGACTATATTATCTTCTTGCTAAAATCATTAAGATTCTTGTTGATAGATTTCCCAAAACCATGGAGTGGTCCTAGGTCACACCACAGGTTCCCTCCTGCTTAAGTCTCTTTTTGGCCCACTTCACATACTGGCTTCATCTGATTGCCCTGGCAAGTCCAACCAATGCAGATGTCAGATGGGCTGCTGTTGCCACCTCCCTCCTTTGAGAATCCTGCCCTCAGAAACAGCCTCTCTCCCTGCAGCTCTCCGCCTCATCAACTCTCCAACTCATTTCCAACCTTGGCTGAAAGCATCATTTTTTCCTGAGATGGTACCTTTTAATGTTTCTCTCCCCTGTGGGCTATCTAACTATGTATGGCTCTAGGGACAGATGCTGCAGAAGAGATGAAGCATCAGATAGAGTGTCAGTGTGCAGCGAGCCTGCAAATACATGTGTGTTTGCATACCTTAGTATGTAGGGTATATAGGGCTACTTTCTAGTTAATCTTCCTCTTTCCTCAACGTCTAGATTTTAGGGAAAGAATTTAATAGAGATCTGAAACTATAAATGAGGTCAGAGCTATGTTACAAAATCTGAGCCAACATTAGAAGGGAACCCCCAGAGGCCATTCAGTCAAACCAAGAATGTCCTCTACAACATACCCTGACAAGTGGTCATACAGGCTTTGTCTGAAGACTGCTGGTAGGAAGAACCCACTATCTCCAAGACAGCCCATTTCACTTTTGGATAGCTCTGCCAGGGAAGTGTTTCTTGACATCAATTCAATATTTACCTCTGCAACTTTTACCCATTATTCCTAGTTCTGCCTTTTGGGTGTCAATGATAGCTTCTCAAATACTTGAAAAGAGCCAACTATCAGATTCTCCCCACCATGCCTCCTACCCCTAGCCAAGTCTTCTCTTCTCTTTACTGTATATCCTCAGTTCCTTCTATACAGATTTTCATATGGCATGATCTCAGGACCTTTTGTCATCCTGGTTACTATTCTCCTCTGAAAACTCTCCAGCTACCTATGTCCTTCCAAAAATATGGTGTCCAGAACCGAACCTTATACTCTAGGAGTGATCTGATCAGGTCAGAATATAGCAGTTCTGGGCATCCTAGACAAGAAGAGAGCTCTGGCAGATGACCCAGAACCAACAAATGAGACAGTCAGTCATTGTCCTCAATATCTCCAGAAAAAGAAAAAAGTTTTTTCCTAATGAAACTTTGAAGATGACTAGCAAGAAAGTCATGGAGTTTGAAAAGGAGTCCAGGAGAGGAACAGATGGCAGGTCCTAGGGAAAGTATAGAAACTCCCAACATCTGACCCAAATGAGATACTACAAAGAGATGGTTAGTGGCAGCTAGCTACTCTGGGATGGTGAAGGAATGACTAACAGCTATGTTGAGAAGAAGAGCCTAAATTTAGGGGCTCTGCCTGGCCTTCACTGCCCATTCCACTCATGAGAAAGATACTCAGAATCTGCCTTGGGAGTCACTGCATCTCCTTAGTCCTTTTTGAAATATACTTTGCAGATACTATACAATGATCAACTCACTGTGAATGCTTAGCTATTCTCACCAATATAATGATCCATGACCACTCCAGAGGAGGCATGATGAAAAATGCTGTCCACATCCAGAGAAAGAACTGATGGAGTCTAAATACAGATCAAAGCAGACTATTTTTCACTTTCTTTAATTTTTGTGGGGTTTTTTTCCCTTTTGGTCTGTCTTTTTTTTTTTTTTTGGAGGGGGGAAGGTAAGGCAATTGGGGTTAAGTGACTTGCCCAAGGTCACACAGCTAGTAAGTGTGTCAAGTGTCTGAGGCCTAATTTGAACTCAGATCCTCCTCACTCCAGGGCCAGTGCACTGGCTACTTGTAATGGGAATGCAAATTTGGAAGATCTTCCCTGCCCCTAGGCTAAAATGCACCTGAAGCCTGGGGAGGGAGGCTTGTTTTTCAGTAGATACTTCTTGATTGGCCAGTGAGTCAATAAGGTTGTTACATTCTCTGAGCCAGGAGAAGGCTATATAAG
>NW_027187419.1:236908-257832 GCF_028583685.1 Petaurus breviceps papuanus
TTCTGTGATTTGATCTGAATTCTGGGAAGCCGTTGTTGAGAGTCCCCTGGCTTTGAAAAACCCAGATGCTGATTTGGTATGGATGTAATGGTTGGACAGTTTGGAAATCTGTCTACTTGATCTGTTTCTCTGACTTGATAATTCTGTCTGTGTATTCTGAAGTTTGGGGTGCTGACTATTTTCCCCTGAACAAGGTAAACGATATATGTCTGACTGATTAAAGTAAGCTTGTTAACCCATTTTGAGTTGCTTTCCTTTATCAAAGCAGATCCAAGAACCTGTGCTAGCAGCTACCCTGGGAACACTGGGGTGCTTGCTGCTATACCACTGCACCACGTAGCTGCCCCCTATATCTTCTTTCACAACATGAATAATATGGAAATATGTTTTGCATGATTGCACATATATAACCTATATCAAACTTTTGGCCATCTCAGGAAGAGGGGAGGTAAGAGAGAAAATTTGGAACTCAAAATTTTTTTTAATGAATGGTTAAAGTTGTCTTTACAAGTAATTGGGGAAAAAGATTATTTTTTTTAAAAAGAAACATACTTTGCAGCCTGATCTAGTAAAAGGGACCCCAACTCCTATAGGAATCATGATATTGTAAGAGAAAAAATTATAGTAATTATAGCTATCCAACATAATGCTCTGCTTTGAGAGGTGTTAAGGACCCCATGGTTGAACAACCACCAGGTGTTGGGAAAACTATAGTGGGGCCTGCCTGATCACTAACCTACTATGTGACCTTGGGCAAGTCACCTGACAAACTGTGCCACTTCATCTGTACAATGGGTATATCACAACTTGTATTATCTACCTCATGGAAATGTTATGAGCAAAAGTGCTTGGGAGATGTGAGGTATTATAATTATGATTATTATGCAGGCTTCAAATATGTGTCTAGCAACTGGTTCTATTCTGAGGACAAGCCTAAGTCCAAAGAGGCTCATCACCCAAGGGCTGGCCACAGCAATTTATGAAACTACCCACCCAAGGCAAAGAGGGCTTGTGATCTACATCAGGAAAGGAAGTACGGATATAGATAATATCACGCATGCATGAAATGTGAAAGTTTTATTACATCAAGATGTCCAGGGAACTCCTTCCCCTAACACAGATTATTATGCTATGGATAATATTACACTTCAGGAAAAGCTCATGGTCCCTAAGGGTCATAAAATCACTAAGTGTGAGAGCCAGAATTTTAACTCAGGTCTTTCTGATTTCAAAATCAGAAAATCCACTCTCCATCATGCCAGACTGCCTCTCAGGAGTTTTAGCATAAAATAATAACTGACCTCCCTACTTCACAGGAGCATCATGAGGATTAAATAAGACAAAGGATTTGAGAGTATTTTGGATAAAAGGTTTCAGGTATTAACAAACAACACTTGCAAAATGCTCAACTTCATTAAAATCAAAGAGATCCAAATTAAAACAACTGTGTGGTACCAAGTCACACTCATCAAACAGGAAAAATAATTAAAAGCAATGAGACTCAATGCTAGTTTAGTTGTGGAAAAGCAGGTACAATTATTCATTGTTGGTAGCTCAGAAAATTTGTTGAATCTTTCTGGAGCATGCTTTTGCAGTACACAGTAAAAATTACAAAAATAATCATACCCTTTGAACCAATAATTCCACTGTTAGGAATATTCCCCAAAAATGTCATAAAAAAAAGCAAACAAAAGAGGAGTTGTCAAAGATATTCACGGCAGCATTAGATGTAATTGCAAAGCACTGGGGCTAACCTAAATATCCAGTAATGGGAGAACAGTTAAATAGATTTTTTCAGTATATTCATGTAAGAGTCTATGATACAATTAAGACTAACAAATATAAGAAATACAAAAAAGTCTTTATGAAATTATTTAAAGTGAAAAAGCAGACCCAGACAAATGAAGATGAACAAAGAATCCCAAGGAGTGGCTGAAAAGTTCTGATTAAGTTATACAATGAAATGAATTCATTTAAATGTAGATACTGAGCCAGTTTAGTCAGATATACTGATGTTCAAGATTAAGTTTTTAATTAATCATTTAACAACAACAACAAAAAGTTTTAGCTGCTTGGCTAGAAACGACTCCTCCTCTCCCTCCAGCATGGCACCCATGTTGCACCTAAGCAACATTTGGGACACAATGACTTGCCTCAGGACCTTAAACCACCCAAACCTCCCCAGAAACCAACTCCGCCACAGAAGAGCTCTCATCCCAAAGGTCCACACACAACCACTCTTTATGTGGCAAGCAGGCAGATCACATGCAAAAGACACTACCAGAGAGATTACAACTGGCCCTTACTCTTCTCGGGAGCCTGGCAACGCTGGGCTGGTCATCACATCCTCAAGTTCTTCTGCCTTTTTCTGCTCATGTTCAACTTGTGTGGTGTTCGGCTCTTCTTCCATCTTACAGTCATGAGGGGGGTTGATGATCTGCTCACTTTTGCATCAGTAAGAAGATAAGGAAAGAATGATAAGGACAGGGAGCTTGGGACTCAGTTCAGGGACAAAGAAAAAAGCGATTTAGAACAGATGGCACACCAGTTTCCCAACCACAGGTGCCAGGCTTTCTACAGGTCTTTAGCCCTCTCCTTGCCTACTCCCCAGCAATGTGAGACACAATGAGAGAGTGCAGGTCCATGCCCCATCTGGGACACAGAATTTCATAGCACCTAGTGAGATACTAAGCAGACAGCAGGCATACTTAATTGACGTTAACTGACTAGAATGCTAGTTCTTTTAAGCAGCCACAAGTGTTTAATAAAACCAATGGTCTCAAAGCCAAGGCTAAAAGCTCTGCAAGAAAGAACTTTCCACTGCCAAGGAACCAAAGGAACAAGGAGAGAAGACTGTTGTCTCTGAATCAGGTCTTCTGGTCTGACACAGGAAGTCTTCTCTGACTGCCACCTCTAATTCCCAAACTGAGTCCTGCCAAAACAACAGGTACTGTGGTGATGCTGTGGTGATGGAGGAAGGGAATAACAGCTCACATTTATATAGCTCTATAAGGTTACAAAGCACTTTCCCCAGAACAACCTTAAGAGAGGTCATACAAGCAGTACTGTCTCCATTTTACAGATGAGGCAACTCAGAGATAAAGTGTCTTGGCCATCATCTCCTGCTACTGAGCATCAGACCTAAGACTTCGACACAAGTCTCCTGGTCCAAGTCTGGCCCTCTTTCCTCTATGTGATGGTTTCTCTCCAGAAGTAGGTCTAAGGAAGAAGGAAAGCTACCCCAGCATCACCAAAAGAGTTGCCAATGCTTGCAACCACCTCTCTCTTGTGGGAAGGAAGAGCTACGGGACCAAGGGGTACTTTCTAATTCAACAGTTTCTAAGTTTCTACTCATGAAAATAAAAATACCAAATGCAGATCCAGAGCAGTGTACAGAAAGAGGGCCACGCTCCTGACTTTCCTTAAAGAAAGAGAATTCCTTTGCCAGTCACATATACAGTTACCTTACATGGCTCTCCATTAAGGCACCCTGCTGTTTACCATGACACAGAACTAAATCCAACTCTTCCCTTTCCAGGATCCAGATTAGCAGATCCTCTGGGCTGCCATCCCCTCCCTTAGACCCCCACTGACAGAGCAGAGGACTCAAACAAACCCTTACCTCTTTGGGGAGGAGGTCAGTGAAGTTGGGCTGGCCATCACATTCTGCTCTGGTTCCAGTGTCTCCCTAAACGAACCCTCCAGGGAGTGCTGCCCTTCTCCTCCCTCTTGAACATGAAAAAGGCTCTGGATTTTCTCCCTTCACATAAGGAAGAAGGTTACTATTAATCTTGAAGAGGACATCAAGGCCCCTATCTCTCAGTTTAAGTCAAAAAGGGAGAGTGAGAGGAAGGGAAGTTGCAAAGGAAGGCTTACCTGATGCACCACACTACCCTCCACCACCCTCTGGTTCCCTTCTTTCCCCCCTCCACAGAGACCCACACAGAGAAAAGCATCTCAAAGTAGGCAGAGCAAATAGGACAAGGGAGGGAGAAGGAAGAATTCTTCTGGATGAGCAACACATCCCTCCCCTCAACTCTCTAATTTGTGGGCAGGCTTCCACAGCCCATTCTTAGACAAGTCAGTTTTTTTTTGGGATACACTTACTCTTCACGTGAATGATGACTGGAGATACTGGCAGGTGGGTCTGCACCCAGTATTCTAATGCCCAAGAGAGGGGTGGATGCCAAGAGAAGAGGGAAAAGAAAATGGGGAGAAAATGATACACCTTACACAAAGGATCATCACTTTCAAAACTGCCCAAAGTTATGATTTTTAAGGAGGTAGAAAATCAATCCATTTTTGCTATCTAAAAGCTATAGGCCTTTCCCCAGGGTGAAAGTCACTGATTTATATAGCTCAGGTCTGGGATATCACTACCTCTGTAAGCCTTGGTCATTCCTGAGGTCAAAGGGACTTGTTTCAGAGGTCAGTGCTGACCCTCTCCCCCTGTAGCTTCCCTTCTACACACAAACTATCTCAGTCTTGGCACTATGCCACACATGGAAATGCTTAATCAGTTTAACACAACAATGAGGCCAGACCCCAGGACCCACAAATGGTGCAGTACGGACAAGGTCATTTTCAAAGGCATGCAACATCACTTTAAAAAAAAGTCCTGCTTAACATGAAACATCAGGGCAACAATAAATGATCCTGGGAGGTGACTGAATCCATCCTCCTTCCCTTTAGACAGGAGCCCTTAGACAGTCATCTCAGAGTTTCATATCACTGAAAAAATGAGATTTCATGTGCCATACCTCTCTCCATCACTGGACTGTTCACTCTCTGGTTCTTCCAGGTTAGACTGAGTTTGGTCTTTTTCTTCCTCTCCTGGGTCCTTGGTCTGGGGGCAACAAGCAAGGATGTTATGCTTTAGCTGGGAAAATTGAGAGAAACACTCTAAACAAAGGGGTAGCTGCTAGATATATCCCTCTGCACTCCCACTGATTCCCAAGCTTTGTGAAAAGCACCAACAATCGCAGGGCTTATATGAAGCACACATGAAAGACATTAGGGCTGTACAGGAAACAGAATCTAAGTCCACAGAATCCTATTTTTCAGAACCTCAGCAAAGTTCCCTCTCACTCCCAATTTCTTAGTTGTTCCCTTGGCCTGCTATAGGGGTCTAGGGAGAACAGATCAGCCAACGATATTCACTGAATGGTCACTGTGTACAGAGCCCTGTAGTGGGTACAATGAAAGAATACAAAACACATAGAGGGGGCGGCCAGGTAGCACAGCAAGTAAGAGCACCGGCTCCAGTGTTGAGAAGACCTGGAGATCGAATCCCGGGCTCAGACACTTAGCACCCACCCAGAAACACCTGGCCGTGTAACCTTCAGCAAGTTACTTAACCCCCAATTGCTTAGGGGTGGCCAGGTGGCTCAGCAAGTAAGAGCACCGGCTCCAGTGTCGGGATGACCTGGATCAAATCCGGGCTCAGATACTCAGCACCACACCCAGAAATAACTGGCTGTGTAACCTTGAGCAAGTTACTTAACCCCGATTGCTTTTAAAAAATAAAAAAATAAAAAAAAAACACATAGAAAGTCACTCTTTCCACCTTTGGGAAACCTTCAGTATGAGAAAAGGGAAGCATACAAACACACCCATCACCTGCACAGATTATATGCTGAGCACTAGAACTATCGTAAGCTAAAGAGGACTTAGCAGCACTGCTTAGGAAAAGGAATTTATCAAATAGCGTCACAACAGTTTATACTCTATTAGAGGATGGAAAGTTCTACCTCCAAGACCAAACACCACCAAAGCTGTGCTCCTGTGAAAGGGAAAAAGATGCCTCTTGATCCATCCATGTTACTACCAACTGCTTAGTCACCATAATTAGACAAGTATCTTCCTCATACCCAGGACCCTGCCAATAAATCTCTGTGAGATCTTCACAGCATAAAGAAAGGCCCATGAGTATCATCACACAGGAGAGAAAAAGGACTATGGGAATGTTATATGATAAGAAGGAGCCCCCTGGAGAAGATTTCAAATTCATCACTCCCAGGCCTTTGCTTTAATCCAGACATAAAACAAACAGTTCTAAAAGAAAATAAACCATAGACCTACAAATCAGCAAATGAACTTTATCTCTTCTTTCTACTCCCTTTGGCTAAGGAGAGTGTCTACTTCATATTGCCTATGGTCATAGGAAGAGCGATGAAAACAGTGCAGTTAGGAAGAAGCAGAGCTAATAAATATTTCCAAGGATGATGAAAAGTAAGGAGGCCTGGACATTTTCAAATGCTTCTCACAGAAGTAGGTGAACAACTCCAACCTACCCCAGCCCTATCTCTCAATCAGAGTAAAGTACTTTTGTCAACTGGCATTCCAAAACTAGCCATCTATAATCCTGATAAGAGTTTCTTCTGTTCTGGGACAGCAAGGGTTAATGGGGGGAGGGGAGGGGAGTTGGTGGAAGAGGAGACAGATCATTCTGTCTTCCCCCAGCTGGGGCTCCCTGGGCCCAGGCTGGCACACTGCCCTACCCTCCCTTTTTCCTACCCCTACCACCCACTGGCAGCTCAAGCTTCAGCAGCTGTGGCCCAATTCTACCATCTGGATGGGCACTGAGGGGCAGGGCCAGAACTGTGACCCCACCCCCTACCCCCAAAAATTTTTAAGGTAAAAATAGAAATGTCATCTGTGAATATCTAGTGGCATGCGTGGCAGAAGGATTCCCTGCTAGTGCTGTCACTTTTAATCACATCAGCCAGTTCAGACCCTTCAAACAATGATTCACTCCTTTCCCCACTCCTCTCCCCATTTCCAATCACAAATGTCATTACTAAAAACTGAACATTACAACAAGCCCCTTCTTCAGACCTCATAGTAGATGCCTCTTGAAGAAAAGAAAAAAAAAACCAACAACTGGACAACCCTCTGCTTTAACAAATTTAAAAACAGAAATGATTAAAAAGATAGAAAGATTATGGGCCTACATAAGTGCTCTGGTACAGAATTTTGGATTAGAATGGCCTATAAGACTAGAGAGCACAAATTCAAGATGGAATTGACCACCTGTGGGAAGGATCTCTACGAAAGATCTCTGTCCATCTGCTATAAACAAGATCAATCCTCCTGCCTAAGAGAAAAGTACAGAGAATGAACACCTAAAGATATGCTCCTAGGGCAGACCCTGAGACTGGGAACCAAACAGAATGAATACTTCAGAGAACCAGCCTAGCCAGAGGGGAAAATCAATAACCCTAAATTTATACCTAAGGGGCTACAGGGCATGTTCTATATTCCTAACCTAAAGCTACAAGGTTGTTCTCTGTCAGATTTGTATTTGGTTCCAGTTCTAAGAAAGTATGGATCTAATCCAAACAGATCCCCTTGATTCCTCAGTTATGGAAGAAGCCTCACAAGACACAGAGACAAAAGGAGCAGGATCTCAAGACCTAAGAGGAGAAAAAGAGAAAAAAAAAGAGGGAGGGGGAGAGGGAGAGAAGAAAAGAGAATGAGAGGACACAGAAAAAGAGAGAGTAGGAAAGAGAGAAGAGAAGGAGAGGGGAGGGGGAGAGAAGGGAAATGAGGAGAGAGGGAGAAGGAAGAGAGAAGACAGTGGAAAGAGGGAGAGGGGAGAAGAGGAAGGGGAGAGAAAAGGGGGAGAGAAGGAAGAAAGTTGGGAGAGAGGGAGAGGAAAAAGAGAGGAAGAGGGAAAAGGAAGAAGAGGAAGGGATATGGGAAGAAGATATCATTTAACCTTTTTTTTCTCTTTTTAACAAAGACCAGCATGTTCTTTTTTTTTTTTTTAAGAAATCGGGGTTAAGTAACTTGCTCAATTACACGGCCAGTTATTTCTGGGTGTGGTGCTGAGTATCTGAGCCCAGATTTGATCCCCAGGTCATCCTGACACTGGAGCCAGTGCTCTTACTCACTGTGCTACCTGGCCGCCCCTGACCAGCATGTTCTTGGTACCCTCAAATAAGGTTTACAGAGATTCATAACGATCACAGGTTTAGAGCTGGAGGGTACCTCAGAGGTCATTTAAATCCAACCTCTTCATTTTACAGATGAGGAAACTGAGGCCAGAGAGCTAAAGTGACTTGTCCAAGGTCACATACATAGTAAAGATTAGGATTCAAACCCAGGTCCTCTGACTCCAAATCCAGCAGTCTTTGTACTGCAAGAATTCTAAACAAATGAGCAAAACTATCAAGTGTTCTACATATCCAACTAAAGAGTCTGTGAGATTCCTTTCTTAGCTTCAAAACATCTCATTTTTAGCTCTGGCTACAGAAAATTCAAAGCTATGAATCTCTTCATTTATCACAGGGACAAAGACTGAGTTTCTTGATGAAATCTAGAATTGTTTGGAGGGTGTTAATTACTGAGGCAAAGGCACATTAGGTCTAGCAAGGATGTACCTCTTTCAACCCTAAATTCACATCAGCCTCTCTTGCTTGAATCTTCTGGACTAGGAACCTCAGTATAACTTGAGAAGGATTTTGAAACTATTAGGTCTTTTTTCTATCAACAGATATTTATAGGGGCTATATCACAGCTTCCTTCTTCAGAACCTGGCATTGAAGGGCTTAATAGCATGTTATGTATTAGCTCTTAACAGAGAAAATAAATCTCTTTATTATAATTTTTATTATAATTTCTTTATTATAATTTTTGGAGCATCATTATTAGTTAATGTTCACTGAGTGAAGACTATGTCTTAGCAGAGTTGAGATACAATCTAGCCTATAACTACTTAGTAAGAAAAGGAGATTCAAGAGGATTCATAAAGTAGCCTGCTGTTTCTGATTCTTCTCCCTAATACTGCCTTAGCTAAAGGAAACATATTTGTCTCAAAAAATATCTGTCAACTTTTGATTCATGTGACCAAACAAGATGATGGACTGAACATTTTCTCCAGCCCCCATTAGCTCTCAACTCAACCCCCAAGAGCAAACATACAACGGAGATAGAGGAAATACCGTTAAATCCACAGGACAGGATAAAAGCCTTATGAATTAACATTGGAGAACCCTAGTCTTCAATGTGCTTGCTCAGCACCCCACCCCTATCAGCCTCGATGCTACTCTGACAGAGAAGCACAAATCAACCCAAAGACTTGTGCCTGGGACTCACAAAAGTATTCTCTTCCCCCTGTAGAGACTTTGCCATCACACTCCACCCAACTGTAACAAGCAAAAACACAGACTCTGCCTAGCCACAATGGGGGTGGGAGAGGATAGAGGAGGAGAGACATGTAGGTCAAGGAGCCAGCAAAAGTGACAGATACTTCCTAAAGGAAAAGGAATGGAAATCCAGTCTAGGTCAGCCCTGTCCCCCCACAGAAACCACTTAGGGTAGGGACCAAAGCAAGGCGGATGAAAATTAGATTCCCCCCAGCAGGGGGAGACTGACTGAGGCAGCTTTGCACTCCAATCCTAGAGGTATACCCAGTGTCAAAGAGGGAGAAGTCAAAAATTCAGTGATGCAAATACAAAGAAAAAAAGGTGAAACACCAGATTTTAAGAGGAGAAAAAGTCAATTAAAAATCTAAAGCAAATGAGAAAAGATAGAAAGATAAATTCCATTTAAAATAACTGTAGACAATATAAAACACATGCGAGTCTACCTGCCAAGATAAACCAAGGAACTAAATGAATGCAATTACAAAACACTTTTCACACAAATAAAGACAGATCTAAACAATGGGAGAAACATTAATTGCTTATGGATAGGCTAAGTCAATATAATTTTTAAAAATTTACAGTTCTACCTAAGTTAATTTATTTATTCAGTGCCATACTAATCAAAGTACCAAAGAATTATTTTAAGAGCTAGAAAAAAAAAATAAAATTCACCTAGAAAACCAAAAGGTCAAGAATGTCATGGGAATCAATGAAAAAAATGTAAAAGAAAACAGCCAGGGGGCGGCTAGGTGGTGCAGCGAATAGAGGCCTTGGAGTTAGGAGCCCTGAGTTCAAATCCGACCTCAGACACTTAGCACAAAAACTAGCTGTGTGATCTTGGGCAAGTCACTTAAACCCCAACTGTCCTCCAAAAAGCAAAACAAAAGAGAGAGAAGAAAACAGTCAGCAATACCAGATTTCAAACTATATTATAAAGCAGTAATTCTGAAAATAATCTCATACTGTCTAAGAAACAGAGTGATGAGACTAGGTACATAATACACAGTTGCAAACAACCATGGCAATCTAGTGTTTGATAAACTCAAAAATCCAAACTTTTGATATAAGAACTCACAATTGAACAAAAATTGCTGGGAAAACTACAAAGTGATTTGGTAAAAACTAGGCATAGAACAGTATCTCATACAGTGTAGTAAGATGAGGTCAAAATGGAAAAATTATTTAGATATAAATTAGGGGACCATGAGAAAATTTGTTAGATAAGGGAAGAATTTATGATCAAACAAGAGATACAGAGGATCATAGGAAGTAAAATGGATAATTTTGATTTCATGAAATTAAAAAGCTTTTGCACAAACAAAACTAATGCAAGTAAAATTAGAAGGAAAATAGGAAAAGGGGGGAGGGGGAATTTTACAGCAAGTCTCTCTGATAAAGGCATCATTTCTCAAATACTTAGGGAACTTAGCCAAATTTATAAAAATAGAGCCACTCCTCACTGGATAAATGGTCAAAGGATATGAACAGGCAGTTTTCAGAAGAAGAAATCAAAGCTTTCAATAGTCACATTAAAAAATGCTCTCAGTCATTGCTGATTAGAAAAATGCAAATTAAAACAACTCTTGAGAGACAACTTCATACCTATCAAATTGGCTAACATGGCAGAAAAGGAAAATGACAAATTCTAGAGGGGATGTGGAAAAACTAGGACGTTAAGGCATTCTTGGTAAAGTTGTAAACTAATCCAATCATTCTGAAAAACAATCAGTAACTGACAAAAAGACTATAAAATTGTGCAAACTCTCTGGCCAACAATACCCACTGCGAAGTCTACATACAAAAGAAATCAAAGAAAAGGGAAAAGGACTTATTTGTACAAAAATATTTATAGCAGTTCTTTTTGGAAGGGCAACGAGTTGGAAATCAAGGGCCCATTACTGGGGAATGGCTGAACATGCTCTAATATATGATCATGATGGCATACTATTGTCCTATAAGAAATGATGAGAAGAATAGCTTCAGAAAAACCTGGGAAAACTTATATGAACTCATGCAAAGTGAAATGAGAAGAAGTAAGAGAACACTGTACACAGTACAATGCACAGTAACAGCAAAGTCATAAGGATGATCAACTGTGAAAGACTGAGCTACTCTGATCAAGACTATGGTCCAAGATAATTCCAAAGGACCCATAATGAAAACATGCTATCCACCTCCAGAGAAAGAACTGATGAACTCTGAGTGAAGACTGAAGTATACATTTTTTAAACTTTTATTATTTTTCCCTTTTGTCTGTTTTCTTTTGCAACATAGCTAATATGTATATATGCTTTGCATGACTTCACATTTGATATAAATTGATATAAAATTGCTTGCCTTCTCAAGAACGAGGAAGGGATAGGAAGGAAAGACAGAATTTGGAACTCAAATTTTTAAAAAATGAAGTTAAAAAATCTTCGTTGGGAAATATTTAATGAAATAAATAAAAATTTATTGGAAAAAACTCTAGAGCTCAGATAAACATTGAGGCTGCTAAAATTAGAAGAAAGGATGAGTATTAAATCCTCAAAGAGATTATGAAGTTCTCTTAACAAATATTATAAGACATAGGAAATTGAACTGAATCCTGACAAAACATAGAACCCAGTGGAATTCTAAAAGATCACAGAATGACAAAATATTCCAGAATGGTTTAAAAGAGAAATGAAAACCATACGAGAAGTAGTCAGAACAAATGTCAGAACATCTAGTCTTCACTGACATAATTAGCAGACTTGAATCCACAACAGCAGGTTTCTCCAAAAAAACTAAAAAGAAGATAACAGATCTTAGAACACAAAGATATTAAAATAAGAGTCAACTGGAAGAAAAGAAGCAAAAGGCAATAATGCTAAAAGAATAAAAGATCTTGATTAAAGCAAAAGCCATTGACTTTAAAGACAGACTACACAAAGACAACTTAAGAATCATAGATGCCCCAAGAAGAACATGACAAAGAAAAAACCTTTGCAACACAGAGCAGGAAAAAATACAAGAAAGTTGCCCAGAACTTCTAAACAAAGAGAACAATGGACCAGTTGAAAAAATCCATAGCTCACCTCTAAAGAAAACCTACACTTCAAACTCCAAGACACATAGTTAAATTTAACAATTTTAAGCACATACAACAAATTCTGCAAAAGGTTATAAGAAATTCAAAACAGAATGTCACAGATAGAATATGTAAACATTACAGAAATGGAACTACCAGAATATTCAACACCCATTAAAAACCACAAAAGGAAATAAAATAATATATATTCTGAAAAGCAAAGATGCCTAAGATGTAGCCTAAAAAATTATGAACTAAAAACCTGAACCTCATCAAAAATAAAAAAGATGGACATTTAATTTTTTAAAAAAAGAGAGACACTTAAAGACATTTAAGAAAAGATTTTTTAAAATGAGCAGGATATTCAACTTACAACAACAATATCAAACAACAGAAATACAAGAAGGGAAAATAAGTATAACAACCAAGGAAACAATAATAAACTTAATTATTCTTTCTCTAGAGACTTTTTTTAAAAAAGAGAAAGACCAGCATATGGGGTTAAAAAAACAGAAATTTTTTTCAGTGTACAAGGAAAGATGAAAACATAATTTAAAAAAATAAAAGATGTGAGAGTAGAAGGAGAGAAATCAAGCACCACTGACATCCTATAGGTAAAGTATTTTACTTTGTGAGGGAAAAAATGTGGAAGGGAAGGGCTTATAAATGGGAAGTGTGGAAGAGGAAGACAAAGGGGAATGTGAGATCAAAATCCATAGTGGACAATAAATAAAAGATAATTCCTATAGCATCTCAGAAAGAAGAGAACTGCAGAAGAATGGAAGAGATGGCAGAAAAGAGGAACTGAAACTGTGGGAATGAAAAGGGAGGTCTCAAGCCAACTAGGGGAGGAAGTCCCACTGAAGAGCCCTCACAAAACACACTCAGAAAACTACTTCCTCTGGGAAACTGTTGTGCCTCCACAGACAATCCTGCCCAAGAGAAGGAGTCTTAGACTCCTGTGGCAACTAGCACTCAGGAGGATGAGAGGACATGGACATGGACATGGATTAGATCACATGAGATATAGGAAGGAGAATGACTGTGAAGAGTGCAGGAAATAGAATTAGACACAGAACAATTTCTACCATAAGGCACTGCTTCTATCTTCATAACTTCCTTCATGAACTGATACTTCTAATAATGGAAAGCAGTATGGCAAGAATTAGGCATAGACCAATATCTTACACCATTTATCAAGATAAGGTAAAAATGGATACATAGACCTAGATATAAAGAGAGATATTACAAGAAAATTTGAAAAACATGGAACATATTACTTATCAGATTTATGGATAGGCAAACAATTTATGAACAAACAAGAAATAGAGAGCAGAGTGAGGTATAAAATGGGTAATACCAATTATATTAAATTTAAAAGGCTTTGTAAAATAAAACAAATGAAGCCAAGATCAAAAGGAGAGCAGAAAATTTGGGGAAAAATTTTTAAGGATAGTTTCTCAGATACAGATCTCATGTCTCAAATATATAAAGAACTTTGTAAAATCTCTAATAATACAAGTCATTTTCCAATTGATCAAAGGATATGAACAGGCAGTTTTCCAGTGAAGAAATCAAAATAATTTATAGTCATATGAAAAGAATGCTCTAAATCATTATTGATTAGAGAAACGCAAATTAAAACAACCTTGAGATACCATTTTACAGCCTGTTGTTTGTCCCATCAGATTGGCTAAAATGACTGAAGGGGAAAGTGACAAATGTTGGAAGGGATGTGG
Organism: Petaurus breviceps papuanus; assembly: GCF_028583685.1. Taxonomy (NCBI): domain Eukaryota; kingdom Metazoa; phylum Chordata; class Mammalia; order Diprotodontia; family Petauridae; genus Petaurus; species Petaurus breviceps. Next base: position 250,849 of record NW_027187419.1, read on the forward strand.
AAAAATTGGAACACTCATTTTTATTGTTGATGGAATTGTGAATTAATCCAACCATTCTGGAGAGCAATCTGGAATTGTGCCCAAAGAGCTATTAAACTGCCTATACCCTTTGACCCAGACATACCACTGCTAGGTCTAATTCCAAAGATGATTACGGAGAAAAGGAAATGAATCAATACGTTCTAAAATATTTGTAGCAGCTCTCACTGTAGTGGCAAAGAACCAGAAATTGTGGGGATGCCTACCAATTGGGGAATGGCTGAACAAGTTGTGGTATATGATTGTGATGGAATACTACTGTGCTATAAGAAATGATGAGTTCTAAGATCTTAGAAAAACATGGATAGACTTGTACTAAATGATGAAGAGAAAAATGAGCAGAGCCAAGAGAACATTGTATACAGTAACAGCAATACTGTTTTAAGAACAACTCTGAGCAAATAAGTCATTTTGACTATTATAAATACCTAAATTAACTACAAAGGATATATGAAGGAAGATACTATCTGCATCTAGAAAAAGAACTGATAAATATAAGTGTATATAGAATGATTTTACATCTATATACATATACGTATTTGTGTCTAATACTAGCCATCTCTAGAGGGGGGGTAGAGAAGGAAGAAAAAGAAATTTACATGATAACTTTATTATTTATTTAAAAGGAACAGCAAATTGCACATAATAGATTGGCAGTTTCATAGGTAGTCATCTTTTTTTATTATATTATGTTATGGAAATGCTTGTTTTATTCCATAAATTAAAAATTAAATTAAATTTTTAAAAAAAGAATAAGGCATGACAGAAAAAAGGAATGATGGAGCAATATCTACATAGAAACTGGTTGGAAGAAGGAAGCCAGATTTAGTATTTCAGAAGCTTGAACTCCATGACAAACACTAAGAGATTAAAGAAGGAATAATGATATAGATTAGGGGGCAAGGAGGTCTGGCAAACTATGACTTGAGTGCTGTGCTACCAATTTATATAGACCACAAACTGGAGAATAAAATTCAGAATGGCCAAGAATGGAAAAGGATTAATAATGACAACAAAGTTAAAAAAAAATTCTTCTTGGACAGAAAAAGAAAAAAAAACCTAACAAACAAAAGATGTTGGGAGGAGGAGAGATTTCAAACTAACCACATTTAATGGAACTGAGGAAAATAAGAAGGTGAAAAAAGGAAGAATTAGATAATCAAATTAAAAGAAAGAAAAAGAAATCAATAGTTTAAGTAAAACCACACAACTAGGAAAAAGGTACAACAAAGGGAGAAATAGGGAGACATTATGGAATAAAAGAGAGCCTGTGAGAAAGAGTTAAAGCAAAGTAGTTTAAACAAAACTAACAGTAGGACCAAAGTACTAACTTTAAAAGAGGCAAGGAAACAAACACACAAACAAAAAAGCCTTAAAAAAAAATACTAATGAAATACAAAATGGAGGAAAACATAAACCTAATTCTCATAATTTTATAGATGAATGAATTCAATAAACCAAAAAACTGAAAGACAAGAATGAATAAGAAAATAATGTCCCATAATCTATTGCTTATAAGAACATATCCCAAAAAGCAAAGATATAGACTTAAAATGAATGGCTAGAAGAAAATGTACTATGAATGCATCAGTTGAATCCAAAAAGGTAGGAGTTGCCATCATGATATAAGACAAAACAAAAATAAAAATTTACGACATAAACAAAGATAAAAAAATTAAACTACCCTTAAAGAAAGCAGATAACAAATCAATATTAATATTAAACTTCTATGCCCAAATGGCATAACTTTGTAAAGGAAAAATTAATTGAACTTCAAAAAAATAAAAGATAGTAACATAATAATAGGAGGAGACTTTAATGCTCTTTCAGAGTTGGACAAATCTAACAGAAAGATAAACAAAAGAGAAAATACAAATTGAACCACTGTAGAACTTAGAGCTAAAAGACTTATAACATCTTTTGAATATACTCCTAGCAAATATACATATTTTTCAGACCGACATGGCATTTTTACAAAAATGGATCATGTACTAGAGCACAACAAATTTCAGATAAATACAAAATAATGAAATACTAAACACATCCTTTAAAGACTATAAGGCTAAGAATAGGTACTGGACCTGTGATTTCATGGGTATAGGGAACTCTGGTGAAGAAAGTCCCTCTTTTAAATTCAGATTGGCACCTTTGCCTAGAGTACTGAAACAAGTACTAAAGAAACTCTTAGGGTCAAAGCACTAGTATACAGCAAAGACAAGACTTGAATCCAAGTTTTCCTGACTTCCAGGAAAGTTCTCTGTACACTGTCCCTTTATATGCTGTCCCTTTATAGACCATAATATAATGTTAAAAAACATAAACAACTCAGGGAACACAAACAAAAGACAGAACTAAATGGAAAGTTAATAATGAAGTTCTAAATCATGAGCCAAATAACAAATGACAGAAAAAAATTAATAACTACATGAAAGACAATGATAAGGAGATAATACACCAAAATTTCTAAGACACAGATAAAGCAATTCTCAGAAGAGAAATGAAATCTCTAAAAAAAAATACATTAACAAAACAAAAAAATTTAATGAAATTTTTATTTTAAAAAATTAGGAAGCCGAAAAATAAATTCAAAACAAGCACAAAAGAGAAAATCTTGAACATTAGAGGAGAAACAGATAAGTTAAAAACTAAAAAGATTACAGAACTGATAAAAAAAAAAGATGGTTCTATAAACTGACTAAATTACTGAAAAATCTTTAGCCAACCTGATTAAAAAGAAAGCAGAAAAACAAATTAACAAAATAAAGAACAAGATGAAATCACCACACCAAAAGAAATAAAAAGAGAAATGTTAGAACCTACAATGCATACTTACGTGCCAAGAAAACCAAGAATATTAAAGAAATAGAGGGTTACATTCAAAGATACATAATATCCAAACTCAGAAATAACAAATGGTAAATAACTCAATTTCAGAAAAGGAAACAGAACTAACTGTAAAGAAACAACAAAAGAAAAAAACTCCTAGTAAAGATAGATTTTCATCATCATAACTAGTATTTATATAGTACCTACCACCTACAAGGCACTGTGCTAAACATTATCTCACTTTACCCTCACAACAACCCTAGGAGGTAGGTGCTATTATCATCCCCATTTTACAACTGCAAAAAGTAAAAGCAGATGGAAGTTAACTGATTTGCCCAAGATCACACACAGCTAGAGAACACATTTGAACTCAGTCAGGTCTTCCTGACTGAAAGCTCAACACTCTACTAACTGAGCCAACTAGTTGCCTCTATAATTTTTAAAGAGCAATTAATATCTTTGCTATACAAATTATTCTCAAAAACAGAAAATCACCCTACCAAACTCTTTGAGACAAACATAATACTAAAACCTAAACCAAGGAGGGATAAAGCAAAGAAAGAGAGCTATAGACCAATGAATACTAATTCAAACATTTTAAATAAAATCCTGGCAAAAAGATTACATCAACTTATGATAAAAGTCACTTATTATAATCAAGTTATATTTTTACCAGGAATGAAAGGATAGTTCAACATCAGGAAAACAATTAACTCAAAAATGAATCATTAAAAACAGAGATATCTAAAACTACATGATATCTGAATAGAGGCAGAAAAAGCCTTTTACATAGCACAGCACTCATTTATGCTAAAGAAAAAAAAGCCACAAAATAGCATGGGTATAGAGTAATCTTTCTTTAATACAACAAAAATCAATCTAAAACCAAAAGCAAATGTTATATATAATGGGAAAAAAAACTAGAAGTTTTCCCAATAAATACAGGAACAAAGCAAGAAAACTCCCTTTCCCAGCTATTATTTGATATAGTTCTACAAATAATAGCAATAGCAAAAAGAAGAGAAAGAAATTAAAGGCATAAAGGTAGGTAAAGAGGAGATAAAACTATCCCTATCTATTGATAATATGATGGTTTGTTTGGAAAATACTCAGGAATCAGCTAAGAAAATAAATGAGACAACAGCTTCAGCTAAAAAATATACCCACAAAAATCAATAACATTTCAATGTATCAATAACAAAATTCAGAAAAGAAGAATAGAAAAAGAAGTGCTATTCAAAGTAACTACAAAACACACAAAATATTTAGGAGTCAGTCTACTAAATCACCCTCAATACCTGCACAGTTTCAATTATAAGATGCTCCTTATAGAAATGAAGGATAACCTAAATAGTTGGAGGAATATTCAGTACTTGTGGCTGGTCTGTGGCAATAAAATAAAATGACAATACTACCAAAGCTAATTTATAGATTTAATACTATACCTAACTACCATAAGGATACTTTACAGGGCTAAACAAAATATTTTTTTTTTAATTCACTGGTAGAAACAAAAAATTTGTAGACTCTTAAGAGAAATACTTGGGGGAAAAGGTAAGAATGAAGAAATATTATCACTTGTGCATCTCAAACTATATTATAAAGCAGCAATCATCAAAATCATTTGGTACTTGTTAAAAAATTAAAAAGTAGGGGAGGCCAGGTGGTGCAGTGAGTAAAGCACAGGCCCCGGAGTCAGGAGGACCCGAGTTCGGTTCCGGCCTCAGACACTTAACACCCACACAAAAAAACTAGCTGTGTAACCTTGGGCAAGTTACTTAACCCCAACTGCCCTCCAAAAGGCAAAAAAAAAATTAGAAAGTAGATCAGTAGACAAGCTAGATAAGGAAAAATCAGAAATAACTGAACTCAACAAACCAGTGTTCAATAAACCAAAAAAACAAATTGCCTAGTAAAGAATTTCCTATCTTATAAGAACTGTTGGGAAAACCAGAAATTAGTCTAGAAGAAACTGGTCTTAGATCAACATCTTAACACCATATTCCACAATAAATTCAAAATAGAAACATGATCTGAATATTAAAGATCACAGCATAAAAAACTAGAAAGGAAAATAGATCATATGCCTTTCAGAGCTACGAAGAAAGTAAATGCTTAAACAAGGGATGGAGACAATTACAAAAGATAAAACAGATAATTTTGACTACACAAAACTGAAAAGCTTTTACAGGAAACATGATAAGAAGGGTAGCAGCTGACTGAGGAAAATCTTTTTATCAAATATCCCTGATAAAAGTCTATCAACAACAGTATGATTAAAGAATCCTACAAATCACTAAAAAGTGATTCATAAAGAGCACTAGTAAGGTACTGATCAAAACAACACAGAGGTTTCACCTCAGACCCCCAAAACTGGCAAAGATGACAAAAAATGGGAATAGTCAAAGTTGGAGGAATCGTGGAAAGACAAGCACACACTAATGCATTGTTGGTGGAGCTATGAACTGGTGCAGTCTATAAAGCAATTCGGAATTATTCAAATAAAGTGACTAAAATGACCCCAGAGATTCTATTGCTAGACTTATATCCCAAGAAGGTCAATGACAATAAGAAAGGCTTCTCCAGATGCACCAAAATATTTATAGCAGCACTTTTTCTGGTAGCACAGATCTAGAAATAAATAGATGTCCATCAAGTGGAGAATGGCTAAACAAATTATGGTACATGAATGTAATAGACTATTTCTGTTCTGTAAGAAGCAACAAAAATAATGAATATGAAGAAATATGGAAAGATGCATACAAAATAATGCAAAAAAACAAGCAGACCCAGAACAATAAAACATAAAATGACTACAACAATATAAATAAAAAGAACAAGCTTGACCCCCAAAGAAGACAAGAGAAGAATATGAGAAAACACTCCTTTCCTTCCTACCCCCATTTCTTCCCAAAAGTGGGGAATCCAAAGGTGTGGAACATGTATGCAACTTCAGACTTTTCCTGTTATGATAGGCAGAATGGGCCCCACCGGTGTCCCTGAGCCAAGATTCCGTTCAACTTACCTCCAAGACGGGTCCATCCAAGACTGGGGACAAACCATCTATATCCAGCAGTTGTTCAGAGATCCGACTTTGAAAACCAAAGTCCTAAAGGTAGAGGACGTAAGGGTATGAATTCCTAACTCAAAGGGAATTCTAAATCTACTACACACCCTAATCCTCACTGTTCTCCACCATGGTCAGAAGGAGCCAGAGCCCCACCCAATTACTGCTGCATCCCTTTCTTCCTGAGGCATGAGTAGGCTTATAGAAGAATTATTGTAGTTGTCACTCAGTCATTTCAGTCTCATCTGACCCATCGTGAGCTCATTTGGGATTTTCTTGGCAAAAATACTGGAATTGTTTGCCATCTCCTCCAACCCATTTTACAGATGAGGAACTGTGGCAAACAGGGTTAAATGATTTACCCAGGGTCACATAGCTAAGTGTCTGAAGTCATATTTAAACTCAGGTCTTCTTAACTCTAGGACTGGCCCTCTACTGTGCCACCTACCTGCCCTGACAGAAGAATCCCTAATCTTAACAAAGGGATTTGGGTGCTATGAAAGTTAGGGAAAAGCAACTGCCTACATTTAAATATAGACATAAATTTGTTCCAGGAGGTATCAGCCCACAGGCACACACCCCACTGCTCTCTCAGTCTGAGTGTTCCTCTTTGACAGCTAGAGGACTGCTACCTGACCACATGCTAATTAGAACAGCTTAGCCATTAGCACTGATAAATTTATAACATGATTCTCAGCCAAGACTCTGGTCCTGATGCCCATAGTTCTTTCTATCCACAACCCAAAGATGCTTGAGGTTGTCCTCCTTTACAAAGAAAATTCCTTTTTAAAAAGGTCAGGTTCATTCTTCCATAGGCCTTGCTAATATGGTGACTCTTCTCAGACCATACTTACCAATGACATTCTGGCCCTCTACACTCTACTTCTAGTTTTCTGTAGTCTTCCTATCCAGTAATAGTTCTGTTTTGGCTTGGATCCCATCCTAATTTTCCCCAGTCTTTGTAAATCTGTAGGGTAGTTAGCCACAGGAGGCCTACGAGCTCTTAATTCCTTCATTTTTCTTCCTAATCTCACAGCTCTTTTTTTTTTTTT
>NW_027187419.1:257842-295891 GCF_028583685.1 Petaurus breviceps papuanus
TTTTTTTTTTTTTGTCCTTCCCTATTAATCCCTTCTTTTTTATCTTCCACCTACTAATGGATATTAGACTGTTTCTTGAATTGTTGCCTGGCTGCCAAAAAATAAAACTTTGTCAGCTTTTCCCTTAAGGGAGGTATCAGTCAAAAAGACCAAGAGGTGGCAAGGTAGAAAGTCTAGGATGGAGAAAATATCGGAGTGCTTCCTCTCCTCCTCTACCCCTTCTTTGCCAAGGGAGGGCACCATGGACATAACACTGAATATAAGACTATATTTTGATTAGTTTTGCTGAATTGTTTTTCCCCTTCTTTTTAATGATTTTAAGGGAAAGCTCACTAGGTGGGAGCAGGATTTATTCAGAAATTAAGGAAATATAAAAACAAAAGATATCAATAAGATATTTTTAAAAGAAAATACAATGGGGGCAGCTAGGTGGTGCAGTGAGTAAAGCGGCGGCCCCGGAGTCAGGAGGACCCGAGTTCGGTTCCAGCCTCAGACACTTAACACACACACACACACACACACACACACACACACACACAAAATACAATGATGACAATATTCTGACACAAAACTCTGCTTTACAGAAAACACTGAAGTTCTAGGACTCCCCACCCCAGCTCTAAGACTATAAAAATGAGAGTGATCCCCGTCTTTGAGTTTCCAGGCTGATGTGATATACCAGAGATAACTGGACTGAAGTCCATGTGAGTCCAGATATGACTCTGACGTACCAGGCCAGGAAATGATTTGGTATCAGAATGTTCAGAGAATTGCAATTCTTTCACATGGTCACTGATCTCGGACTCCTGGGAGAGGGAAAAAAATCATATAAATGAATGTACTACAAAAAATCTATAGCCATACCAACACAATCCAGAGAAAGGTTCTGTAATTATCTATAAAATTCAATTCAGTTCACAGTGGAAGTACACATATTTTGGTCTGTGGATTACTTCTGCCCAAAACTAAAAGAAATCTATCTGTCCTAGCCTGAATGATCCAGATAGTTGCATGTTTTCTCTACATAGCAACTGCCCCATTCTCCACACTTTAGATGAGCAGATCTAGTATGAATCTATCCACCATTAGTTCAATTCAAATCACCAAGCACATAATTAGGAGAAAGAGGTTTCTGAGACTATGGAAAAGTGACATAACCAGGTGTGGTGGGCAAGGACAGAGACTTGGGGGTAGGGTTCAAACCACAACTGTAAAGACAATGGGAAGGAAGGGAAATAGAGAGTGGGAGACAACCAGAGCATTAAGATCCCTGGAGGAACTAGATGAAAAACCAACTTCTGCTCTGAATTTCCAGTGCCAGCAAGCTTAAAGCCTGGCTCAGGATTTTACTGCCCTCCTGAGGCCTGGGAATATTTGTCACAATTAAGGGTGTTGGCTCTGTAGCTGTTTCTGCCAGTCTACTGAAGGTCTGCAAATGCATCTTCCTGCCTTGGTAATAAAGATGCAAGACTGAGATTTTGTAGCATGCTTACAAAAGTAGCAAGGAAGTGCCAGCAGGACTGCCCACATGAGAGGGTGACTTACTTCACTGACATCCAGTCTGCTCTCTGTTTTCGGCTCTGTCAGCTCCTTCTCTACTTCATTCATGACCTCTTTTTTCTCACAGTCCACCTTTCCAACCACCACTGGGTTTTCCAACTGCTTGTTGGTTGCTCCAGGACTTTCAACAGTCCCTGAGTTTACCACTCGAGTCATTCGTGGCCGGGAGGCCCCAGGGTCACCCTTCTCACTGTCTTCCTTGTCTGGGAGCCAAGCACTTGCCAGCTTCCCTCGTCGGCCTTCGCCATCTGCACTGCCCAGGCTGCTATCTACATCTCGGCTGAAGAGCTTGTTGGAAGTCCGGGGGCAGAGGATATCAGAACCCAGTGATGCTTCCTTCTTATCCTCTGGTTGGCTTCTTGGAGACTCCTAGGTAGCAAGTGGATAAATGTTTAAGGAAAAAAAAACTGCTGGGGGAAGTACAAAGAAAGGTTAAGATACTTAACAAAAGTCTAATGAATTCTATCAATAGTGAGTTAGATTCCTTCATTCATTCAACAAGCACATACTGAACACCAAATACTATGGGAGATGCAAAAAATAAAACATAGTCTTTGGCCCCAAAGAACTTAAAGTCTAATAAGGGAGATGGTACAAGTATACAAATGACTATCAATACTGATGCACATATATGCATATATACGTATATGTCTTGATATGTCATATAAAACTGTCACATATAATTGTTATATAAAAAGCAGAAACAAAGAGCTATGGAATTCTGAGGGTAAGAGAGATTACTTTCAGCTTAGGAGATCAGGAAAGGCTTCATTACAGAGAGAACATTTAAGCTATGCCTTGAGGGCTGAGTAGAATTTCAAAAGAAAGCTATAGGGAAAGTACCTTCCCAGTACAGCAAATAGCATAAGTTATAGGCAGAGAGGTCATGTTCAGGTCTTGTTTAAGGAATGGGGAGTAGTCAGCTTCAGGTAGGTAGAACCAATGTATAATGCAAATAATAGGAAGTAAGGCTGGAAAGGTAAGCTGAGATCAGATTCTAGAGGGCTTTGAAGACTAGGCAAAGGGGTTTAGGCTTTATTGTGCAGACAGTAGGAAACCAACAAAAGTTTTTGATCAGGGGAATGACATGATCAGAGTTTGATATAGGAAGATTAATCTGACAGCTGTATAAAACAAACTAGTGAGACCTCACACTCTGTGAAGGAAGGATACTGTGAACTATGGTAACAATATTAGGAATGGGGAAGATGGGATGGATGTGAGAAATACTACAAGACAAAACTAACACAACTCAGTACTTGCTTGCTGGAGAGGGGAATAAGGAAGAGAAAGGAGTCCAAAAAATGTATGAAGGTTTTCAGTCAAGGTACTTGGGAGGATGGTGGTACCATCCAGTGTCCCCAGTCCTAGACTATACTGCCTCCCACAAAAATGTAGGCCACCTAAAATGATGACCACAAAAGTGGGTTCACTCCCCTCAGGCAATACTCACCATCTATAACTTCTACCATAAAGGATCAAGCTGCCCCTGGGAGTATTGACACATTTCCTGGTCCCAGGCTCTGAGACAGAAGGTTATAAACAGACTCGGAAGTCAATATTTTTAAAAAGCACAATGCCTGAGAGTCACATGAAATTAAGAGATAAGTTGAGAGAGCCAGGATTTCCTTAGTATGTCTATTACCTTCACCCTACAAAGACCTACGTACATAGGCCTTCTTCATGAGTCGCTATGGCACACGTATACACAAAAAAAATCCCCTAACCAAGTGACCAACCTTCTGGTAATGAGCCTCCCAAGTTCAAACTAGGTTGGTCCTCATTTTCCCTTGCTGCACCTTTCTAGCCTTATCAGGGGTCTTACCTATCTGAACTTGAGCTCCAATGGCACAGCCTCTGAGAAACCAAGGTCACGTCCATACTACACTGAAACCTCAGAGGAAGACTTCAATGGTTGGTAAAAACAAAGTAAACCACCCAAATCAAGGGGATCTTGGGAAGCTTTGGGGACAGTGCTAAACAGGGGGATTTGACCTGAATGTGTGAGACTCTTTTCGCCCCCTAGTGGATCAGAATGTCTAGCATACTCTTTATGAAAGACTAGGACATTTAACAAATAATGGCCCATTGTGTTACTCTGGTGCCAACCTCAGCTATTACAGTGGGAAAGTGGGGGTGGGTGAGTCAAGGAAAACCAAGATAAAAGCCTGAATGAAGGCTAAATGAGGAGGGCAAGAAGGAGGGCAAGCATGGTGCTAATTTTGAGAATTTTTTTAACCTGAATTTTATATAGCCCTTTTTTTTCTTTCATTTCTTCCTCTATTGTCTCCAGGGGTGGTGGTTTCCACTTGCTTGGAGGTCTTCAAGCAGAAGTCAGACAACCTTTTGTATGATATTTTATAGGCCAGATTCCTTTGGTGCATGGGTCGGATGGCTGTATTGGCCACTGAGCTTCCTTCTAACTCTCAAGTCATGGGATACAATATGGAAATTCCTCCATAATGCAGATCAGTGGAGTCATCAGAAACTTACAATTTTAGAAAGCTGCCTGGGGGTACTGAGAAGTTAAGTGGCTAGCCCAGGGTCACACTGATGGTGTGCCTCCAAGGCAAAACTTAGACCCAGGTCTTTCTGATCCCAAAGATAGCCCTCAATCCACAACACTGTGCCCCATCTAGGTCTCCAAAACAGATTGTGCAACACACCTCTTCCTTCTCTCCTGAAAGAGAAGTATTAGGAATGTGTAATGCTGCACACACTATCAAACACAGTCACTGTGTGAGTCCGTTTTGATGAAAGGTTTTTCTTTGATACAAGAGAGGATTCAATGTGGGTTGGGGAGTAGCATAAGAAATAGCTGTGATATAAAAACAAAAGGCATCAATAAGCTATTTTTTTAACCTAGCCTATCTTTAGTAATTAGGTCTGAGTAAGGGCTTCTTGGGCTGTACCTAAAGAAATTCCACAGGCTCCAGAGAGGCCAAGATCTGGTGGTAGCATCTACCAAGAATTTATGAGGCTTGGGGCTTCATTAAGTAGACAACAGGTGTAGAAAAATCAACTAAAGATTTTTATTGCTGCATTCAAGGTTAGCTATTTACTGAGAAGTTTGGGGTGTGTTTTAATTCTAGGGGAAAAACACAAAGACCTAGGATCATGTCTTTTCGGTGTTTTTTCTTATTAGTCAAAAAAGTGAGTTAGGAAACTGTGATTTTAAAAGGCAGTAGAGACCCTGTCTTCTATGGCAGCTGAGAATGCACTCCCTAGTTCCCTGGACACCATCCCATACAGGATGCTGACCTTGGATGCTGAAGATGAAGCCCAATTCAAGTGCTATTTTCAATATGCAAACCTTACACTTGTCTGCCTCTAGTCAATCAAACCTGCCTCAGGTCCAATAACAGCATGAAAGTAAAAACCACACTTGGAAATGGGGCCAGTTCAAGCTCTCCTGGGCTCACACTGACAGCAGAGGGAGGGGTAGTTTTCATCCCATAAAACATTCACAATAACATGCTTGTGCCACTGATTTGAACAACTCTGATGAGAGGTTTTAAGACTTTGTAGTTCTCTGCCCTGAATGTTCAATCAAACAAGAAGCAAAAAATCACTGGAGAGCAAATTAAACAACAAACACAAAAAAGGAACTTAGAACTTATGCAGTGTTTTCCATCTAAGGATAATAACTGTTCACTAACCCCAAAGGTACTGCTTGTAGCTCCTGCATCTTATTAATAAGCCAACACAGAATAAAGAGTGTATATGATGACACTCTTATGATACCCAAAGGGTTGTATGGGAGATGAGACTCAGGAGTCATGAGCGGTACATTAGCTGCCACTAAATTCTTCCTGATCCAGAAGAGAAATGAATGGATAGAAGAGTGTGTATGTGTGTATAAGTACACATAAGTTACATTGTATGTGTACATACACATATGTGTGTGTGTGTGTGTGTGTGCGCTTTCTACTATGGTAGACCACAGCCAGGAAAGTTCCTAGACAACTCCACCCAGAAGCAAAACCTGACATTATCAAGGGGGAAGGAAATGGGAATGTTCGTGTAGACGGTATACAGCTCTTCTAACTTCTCCATGCCAGCTGAATTTTTCAAAGGTCTGAGAAAGGTTCTGCTCCTCAGGGTAATAAACTTCTTGTGGAAGGCAACCTAAACCCAAGGATTCATGACAGGGCATCATTACCCTGGGTTTGAGTTTATTACCCTGAGGAGTGGTATGCTGTTTTAAGGAGCAAAATGTTTCTTGAGAGCTGATTAAGTCAGAAGATATCAGATACAAGGAGATTTCTCAAAACTAAGCCTTTTCCATTATATCAGGGATTTGTAAATCACAGAATCTCTCTATACTAGATGACTGGATTAAACTCATTCTATCCAATCTGTAATTCTGGATCCTCATACAGCAAGGGTTACTAAGCAAGTAATTCAGAAATTCAGAAAACCTGACTTTCTAAATGTTTCCCTCATGAAGTATAGCATTGGTCTTAAAGACAGAAAATCAGGTTTCACTTCTCAGTTTCTCCATTAATTAAGTAGCCCCAAACAAGTCATTTAATGTCTAAACCTTCCTCACAGGGTTCTTATGAGACAAGTACTTTGTAAATCTTATAGCATAATACAACAGTAAGTTATTACTATTATGTTATACTGAGACTAAAATTAATATAAGCTGGAATCCACCACCAAACATACTGACAACAGAAAGAGGTGGGCAGTGAGGCCTCCTGTGCGTCAGGGGTTCCCCTAAAATGGAATTAAATATTTTTTGCAGAGAAACACCATGTAGATAACTTTACATACAGATAAAGGAGAGCAGAGTGCTTTCACAAATTTCTGCTTCCATTTCATTCCCCATCCTCATCTCACTAAAACCAAGAACATGGACTCCTAAGACATGAAGCTTCTGAACGCAAGCTGCCTGACTTCCTGTGCTTTGGGGGCTGTGTGGAAAATGCTGCCTTACTCTCTGTTCAGCACAGTTTTGTTCTCTAGTCACCAATGCCTGTTCCTTTTCCTTCCTCCTTTGTCACAGCCCCAGGTTCTGGAGCATTTCTAAGCAAGTTTGTGCTATGGTTGCAGAAAAAGCCTCGCCATCTGCATGCAGAGGGAGGTAATGCCTCTAAGACACACTCCAAGAATATCTAACACACTCCCCCCCAAGAGAGATGACAGCTTCAATGCCTGCAGGTCCCTTTCCTCCTGCCCAGAGCACAAAGGTAGGAAGTTCCTAGAATCAACAGAGAACAAAAGGAAAAGAAGCAGGGGAGAAAATCCTAGAAAATAGTGTTTGTGCATGGATCCTACCCTGGGAGTTAGCAGCCTTCTTCTTCCTTCCCACTGGGCCTGTAGTCAGTCCAATTTATTTTCCACGCTTCCTCCCCTGCCCAGTTAGTCTCAATTCTTTATACTTCTCCCCAGTGTTGTTAGCACCTTCAAATCACACTGACATCATCACATCTTAGTCTAAAGTCCTGGCTTCCTCAACTTTGATCTGCAGATGGGATTTTCACTGACCCAACATGCTGTCTGCTCCTCTTACCCTGCTGCCTCCCCCTTTCCTCACATTCATTCCCAACATCTATTTCATTAATCTTTTCCTTTTGATTCTGTAGTAAGACTAGAGATGGGTTGAAAGCTGTAAGCAGGAGAGAAGGAAGGAGGGTGGCCAGGGAGGAGGAAAGGGAGAGAGACAGAGACAGAGATAGAGAGAGGGAGAGAGAGAGAGTATGCAAGAGAGAAAGAATCTGAGAGAGGAGAGAAAACAAGAAAGAAAGAGAGAGAGAGAGAGAGAGAGAGAGAGAGAGAGAGAGAGAGAGAGAGAGAGAGAGAGAGAGAGAAATGAATGCTGCTGCCTTCCTACTGCCACCTCATGGAATGACAAGCAAAATATCACCAACAGTCAAAGAAAGGACCAACCAACCTGCAGTCAAGGACTCTGGAGTCCTATTTCCTTAGAAATAGGAAAGAGTGAAGAGAGCAAAGTAACTCCCCACCCCCCTGGGCTTCAAAGGAAACTCATCAGATACTTACAACTGATGACCCCCTCACCTCTCCACATGTCACATTTGTTGCTCATGTGTAATGGGGTTTTGGGGATCTTCTATGGGAGGTACCCCTGTGAAGAAAGGATTCACTTTCTACTCTCCATAATTCCCCATATCTAACCAGTTGCCATGTTCTTTCCCTTCTACCTCCACATTATCCCAATAATCCATCCCTTCCCTTCACTCACTCACTCAGTTACCAAACTATTTCAGGCCATCATTACCTGTCCCCTAGATTACAGGAACAATCTACTACATGGTCTCCTTGACTGCAACCTCCCCAGACACAGTTGCTAAAGTCATATTTCTAAAGCACAGGCATGATCATGTCATGCCCTTCCTTGCTCAAGAAGCTATTTACCTCTGGAGTCAAATACAAACTTCTTTGTTTAACACTTAAAACCCTTCATAAGCTTGCTCCTGCTTGTCTTTACAGGCTGATTTCACAGAACACCCCCTCACACATTCTAAGTCACAGACACCCTGAAGTCCTTGCTATTCTCATAACCAACCTTCCATCTCCCACCTGTGGGCACCTGTGTGTCTTTGTACAGGCTGGGATCCCCCACTGGGACACTTTCTACTCACCTCCGTCTCCTGGAATTCCTCATTACCTCCAAGTGCTTTCTCCTACACAAGGCATATGTGGAGTCACCTGAGTAGTAATGCTCACCTTCTCTGAAATTACTTTTTATTTAAACAGCTGCATCACATGCATGTTTTGAGTTTATCTGTACACATATTATTTCCCCCTCCCTCCCATCCTATAGCCCACTAGAATGTATTCTCCTTAAAGAGCTGAATTGTTTTTGTCTTCTGTATCTCCAGTGCCTAGCACAGAGTAGGCACTTTACAAAAGCTTGAGGAACTAAACTGAATTCCAGAAGGGGATGGATGAGATGACTTCAGGGTTCTCTTCCAGTTCTAAGATACAAGATTCTAAAAAATCTTCCATCAATGTGAAAGTTCGGAAACAATCAAGGATCTGTTTAAAGAGACTCCCTAGCTCATGAATGAAGTAACTATCAATTAACAAGAAACCCAAAAGGAACCTAGCCAGCACACACCAGGGTCTTCATTAGACCAAATAACAGCGATGACCAAGCACCCATATTCATGTAAAGGCCATCTGTCCAGGTACCATTTCTGTCCCAGAGCTTTAGCTCAGAGACATCCAGGAAATAGTGCCAGGTCAAAGAGGAATTAAGAGATTCAATACAATCCAACAAATATTTGCTAACGGTCATCTGCTATGTGCCAAGCAATGTGCTAACAGCAATGGGGAAGCAAAGACAAACATGAAATAATCCCCTCTCTTGAGGAAATGAGAGGAAACAATACAGATAGAGGAAAATAAATAAATGTATGCAGCA
This sequence comes from Petaurus breviceps papuanus, assembly GCF_028583685.1. Classification (NCBI taxonomy): domain Eukaryota; kingdom Metazoa; phylum Chordata; class Mammalia; order Diprotodontia; family Petauridae; genus Petaurus; species Petaurus breviceps. The sequence continues at coordinate 266,799 of NW_027187419.1, forward strand.
CTTTAAAGCTGGCAAAACACTTTACACACATCCTCTCACCGATCCCCACAACAACCTTATGAGGTAAGTGCTACAGATATGACCCTCAGGGGCAGAAGTCTAAGGATGAGAAGAGTTAAGTGACTTGCCCAAGGTCATACAATGTCTAAGGCAGGATTTAAACCTGTCTTCCTGATTCCAAGTCCAACACTCTTCGCCATACTATCTCTCCAAAAAACAAACAAACAAAAAAAAAACCAAGATACATAAAAAGCATAATAAATACAAAATAAAAAGTTGTTAAATACAAGGCCGTTTTGGAGGGATACTGTCAAACTGGACCAATGTGTTAATTTTACAGAACTGTGGGGTTATTTTTTTTCCACTTTTTATTCTTTGTTATAAGAAGTGGACCTCTGCAGAGAGGTGAGGGAGGGATAGACTTAAAAATTAAGGTGGTGTAAAAAAGAAGAGATATTAATTGATTTCCCTCCCACCTCAATTTAAAAAGGTCACAGCCTGAGAGAGAAATCTCAGGGTTCTGGATCATGGAAGTCAAACAGTTATGAGTGATGATGGGATCAAAGTCATGTACAGGTGACATAGAATAAAGGTACAGGTCATGGGAGTTGGGGAAATGAAATAGAAGATGAGGGTATTTGAGGGGGTCGTCAGCAGGTGCATTACAGGCCCCTAGTATGAGGGCAGGGGGTAGGGTATAAAGAAAACTTTGAGCCAGATGGTAAACTCCTAGAAAAAGAAGAGAGAATGGCCTGGGGGCCAGTTAATAGTCACCAGGATCAAGACAGGGCAATAGTTCTGGATGGAGTGAACCCCAAAGGAGAAGAGGTTGCTGAGTTAGTGTCAGAGGAATGGCTGGTAAGTGGTTGGGAAAAGTAAGGAATATGCTTAGTGCTGCTCCTGGCCTAGCACACTGGAGGCACGCAGGAAGATCCTGGAGCACTGGAGAGAGTGACCAGAGACTCAGCATCTTCTGGGGGAGAGTCAAGTTTTTAAAGTGCGAGAAGATGGAAGAAGTATTTCAGGAAGAATTATTTCTAAGACAAAAGGCAGCTTGTTGGCTGATAAAAACACAAACACAAAGGGGTGTTTGTGGTAGAAGGAGAGGGATGGTGCTGGCCCCCTTCTCTGCTAGCCCAGTTTTCTTTCTACCTCTCTGCTCCTTCTCTGCCTCTTCCACCCCCTAAAAATAAGGCTATTACCAAAAGTTTCATTTTCTCTCCAATCTCTCTCCTTTGGAGATCTGGTTCATTCCCATCATTACAACAATGACCTCTGAAAATGACTCCCACATCTACATTTCTAGTCCCAACTTCTGTCCTGAGCACTAGTTCCTTGCTGTCAGCTACCTGCTAAATATCCCCAATCTGCTGTTCTCCCAACACCTCAAACTTAAAATCATTACTGGGTTCATAAAGCTTAAAACCAGAAGGGGCTTTAAGAGATCATCTAACAAAAGGATTTGTTCTAAGAAGTCTGGATTCAGTCAAAGGGCCACACTTGAGGACCTACAGGGCAACATGTGGCCTCAAGGTCACAAGTTTCTCATTTAGAGATTAAGAAACTAAGGCCCAGAGAGGGGGTGACTTGCCCAGAATCACAGAGGTATTAAGAGGGCAAGGGTCAAATCCAGGTCCTCTGACTTCCAATTTGTTGAGCCTTCTATTACTCTTGATTTTCCCTTTTTCTGTGCTTAGCACAATTCATAGAACAGAGTAAGCCCCTCCCTATTTTGATCAATGACTCCACCATTTCCCCAGGCACAAAGCCTCAGAGTCATCCTTGACTATACCTCTCCCCAGACATAAACACCCTCTCATCCAACTAATTGCCAAAACCTATTTATTCTAATTCAATGTCTCAAATCTGTCCCCCTCCTTTCCATTCTCTCTGCTTTTAAAAATCTTCATTATCAAGACACAGCAGCTTTCTAATCAGTTTCTCTGCCTCTATCTAATCTTCCCTTACCTTTGTGCCTCAGAAAAACTGAACTACTCACCAGCATCTAAACAGTCTGAGTTTTCCCACCTGTGTCTTGTCTTATGCTATTCCTTCCACCTACAATGTCATCTCTACCTGTGAAAACTCTACACATTTTTCAAGGTCTGGCTCCCTCTACAGGATGTTTCCTGATTGCCCCTTGACACAAAATTGGGGGTAATCTCTCCTCTAAACTCTGCATATTTTGTTTGTACCTTTCTGACAGAGAAGTGCATTTTGCCTCCTCCCATCAGTTCTTTGTGGGCTCTTTGAGGCCAAGAACTATGTCAATCATATTAATATTTTCCCTAGGAACCAGCATGGTATATTATACTTTTTTTTTTTACTAGACCTATGATATAATCAAACTAGGGAGCTCCTAGTGAGAGATATACTCTACTGATGTAAGTCAGAACCTTGGAATCTGACAGTGATGGCCAGGGCACTAAGAGGTTAAATGACTTGTCCAGGGTCACACTGTGTCAGGTCTTCCTAACTCTCTCTCTGTCCACCATGCCATGCTGCCTCTAATCCCATACAGAGTAGGAACAAAACAAAGTATTTGTTGAGTGAATGGACAAAAAGATCCCCTCCCCCCCTTAGCTTAATTAGCCCACTTCTCTCCACACTCTCCCCCATCATTCCCTCACTAGCACTTCAACAGGACTGAGAAGAAATGATCTTTCCTCCAGGCACACTTCCAGCATAACACAACGGAGCTTTAGAAGGAGAGGACAGTCCAGGACCGGAAATCTGCCTTAAGGGAAATGTCAACCTTACCTCATAATCAAAAGTGTCCCCTAGGACTCCAATATCCAGGTGCAGATTCTTGAGGAACCCAGTTGTGCTTCGGAGGCTCTGAAAAGGGAGTGAACAAAAAAAGACCTATTGAGACTAAGGAGTGGAGGAGGAAGTAAAGAAGGGAGGAAGGTGGGAGGAGGGCCATTACTGTGGCAAGAAGGGAACAGGAACCTCTAGAGGATGAATGGGCAAGACACCCAGTCAAACAACCTTGCCAACAGCCACCTGTCCAAGATGAACAGTAATGCTGTCTTGGGCAGACGGCTAAAAAGCTGATGTTGGCTGTTCTACTGTATGCGTTCTTGTGAGAAGGACAACCTAAAAGCAATGGGCTAACTCGTGATGACAAGGAGAGGTTGCCTACATTACCTGATTATCACTCTCCTCCTCTTCATTGGTCTCCTCCCCAAGAGCCAGCAGGCTACGAGGGTTCTTCTCGTGGATGGAGCCCAGAAGATTCTTGGTGTGGGTAGAAGTCTTGGGGCCTTGTGAAAGCTAAAAAATGAGAGAAAGGAGCACCCAAAGGAAATTAAGAGTTGAAAGACTGGGAATGGAAAACACATCCACGCTAAGAGCCTCCCAGGTGAGATCCAGTGCTGTGACCACAATGTGCCCTGTTGCAAAGCTTCTCCCCACACAACACAGATCCATAGCATCTCCCAAGACTTAAGCAGAGACCATCTTCCTTTGGTGCTCTCTTTCCCCAAACCTACTGCAATCCAAAACCTGGTCTTTTAGGGAAGCAAAGCAACTGGTACTAGCTGAGAGACGCAGTCTGATGCCCAGGAAAGAGCACAAATTCAAGCCAAAAAGGAAGCAGTGGGATCTAATGACCCAACTCTTAGTCACCATCATAGCTCCATCATTGAATCACTGTGCAACTTCAGACAAATCTTAACCTCACTCAAGATTCCAATTTGAAAACTAGAGAGAACAGGGGGCAGGTAGGTGGTGCAGTGAGTAAAGTGCCAGCCCCAGAGTCAGGAGGACCCGAGTTCGGTTCCAGCCTCAGACACTTAATACCCACACAAAAAAACTAGCCATGTAACCTTGGGCAAGTTACTTAACCCCAACTGCCCTCCAAAAAGGCAAAAAAAAAAAAAAGAAAGAAAGAAAACTAGAGAGAACAACCCCCGCCCTACCCTTTCTTTCAAGGGACTAAAGAAGGACTGAATAAACCAAAATACCCCATTGGGAACTATTAAAGAAGGGCCATGCAAACTTTGCTTGGCGTTACTCAGAAACAACTATCTGGGTGTCTGCTTTCATATATCTGCAACCAACATCACATTTCTTGTATGAGGGTAATCCTCAGACAATGACAAGAACCATTTATGTATAACCTATTCTATCTAGCATAAGGCATAGCACCACGTTGCTGAGCAAATGATTAATACTAGTGGTAATTATGTGCTCTCTGGTTTCTTGGGTTTCTCTACTATATGCAGATAACTCCAAAATCTATCCAATTTCAATGTCTTACCTGATCTCCAGGCCCACATTTCTAACTGACAGTACATATTATATTATAATTAAATAATTATATTATTATATACATATTATATATATATATATATATTATATATATAAGTTCAACATTTCTATAACCTAAAACATCTCCCTACCTCTATAAGCAACTCTCCTATCCAGCTATTCAGTTTTCTCACTTCTCTTAAAGGCATCCACCTTCTCCCATTGTATGTGACCTTGACACCATCTCTGACTCTTCCCTTTCCTTTACCCCTTGCATCCACTCACAGTTAACAAATCTTACAAGTTCTTCCTTTCCAATGCATCTCACATGGCCCACTCTATGCAGACAGTTCTAACCAAGTCTCTCTTGACTCCTCAGCTATTTTTTCACATACTAGAACCCTGACTCTGGCTTTCTAGATCTGAAATGATAACTAAATCAATACTGTCAATGATGCTGGGATAGATGCGTCAACCTATGACATACCTATTGCTCATATGTTGCATCATATGGCTCCACTCAGCATGCCAGTTACTTTCCAAACACAAAGACACCTCCCTGGCTACCTCTGAGATCTATGTGTTATCTCCCCCTACTAGAATGTAAGCTCCTTGAGGACAAGAGCTATCTCATTTCTGCATTTGTATTCCTAGCTATTAGCTCAGTCCTTGGCATACAGAAAGCATTTAATATAGAAATGCTTTTTCATTCATTCTCAATTTGTCCCTCTCTTTTTCTACCACCATCTTAGTCCTGACCTTTATGACCTCATATCTATTTACAAATCACTATCAGTGTCATAGGTAGAACCATGACCCCTTGTTCTCTCCTACCAATTCATCCTAGACATGTCTATTAGATTAGCCTTCAAAAAATATAATTTTCTTTATGTCCCTTTCTCACTTAAAAACTTACAATGGCTCCCTGAGGGTAGATAAAGTCCAAATTTCTCCTCCTGGCATTACAAAGCCATTCTTCATCTTCCCTATCTTGCCTTACTGTCCAGTACTCCTTCACATGAATCCTTCACTACAGCCTGGCAGGTCATCTTATGTCCCCTGAAAATACTAAAGTCATTCTCACCTCCCTGTCACTGCTCATGCTCTTCCTGCCATCTGGAACAGCTTACCCCTCTCTTTCATCCAAATCCTACTAATCCTTCAAGACGGAGACTCCATCCCACCACCTCCACAAAGCCTCCCCTAATGATTACAATCCACACTGATCTTTCTCTCCTCCAACTCCTATTGCATTAATTGCCTGCATCATCCAAGTATCAGATGCCATATTGTTTTGTTTTCTAATTGTTTATAGATCACAATTCAGAACAGTATTAGATACTGCCTCATTTCCCAATTGCTTCATATGCATATGTCTTGTTTTCCCAACTAAACAGTGAGCTCCCTGAAGGCACAGACTGTGTCCTGTATTTTTATTTCCCTGTACTGTGTCTGCCATGGTACCGAATACACAGTAGGAGCTATTGGTTGAATTCATCCACCTCCCCATAGCAACCACATAGACAAAGGAGAGAGCTTTTACCAAGGCAGTTTCCAAAGGCTGAGGAGATTCCACTGAACTTCCCAAGTTCATACTCATGGATGAACGTAAGGTTGGGGCCGAGGTATCCACGAGACTGCGTAACGGAGCAAGGCCTCCCACAGGTACATGAACTGGAGCTAAGGAAGAACCCAGGGCCTAGGCAACACAAAACACCTTGTCATATAACCTAATAAACCATGTGGCTCCAGGAATGCTGGAGACAGATATAAAAAAAATAAAAAAACAAAACCTCTACATTCTGCCCACTCAAATTTAAATCACCTCTGTTCAGAGGCTGCCAATGAAAAATGACATTTAAAAATTAATGTTATAGGGGTGGCCAGGTGGCTCAGCGAGTAAGAGCACCAGCCCCAGTGTCAGGATGACCTGGGGGATCAAATCTGGGCTCAGATACTCAGCACTACACCCAGAAATAACTGGCCATGTAACCTTGAGCAAGTTACTTAACCCCAATTGCTTAAAAAAAAAAATTAACGTTATGTTGAGAGCACTGAGAAATAACAGGCTGACTTCCTGGTCCCCTTATCTCTTCTGCTGGTCAATATTAGCAGGACTTATTCATTTGGCAGATTTTACCTGGGACTATTCTCCTTTCTGCTCACTGAGGAGAATGTGAAAGAAGTCATACAAAAGGGTATGATCTCTCTACCTGAAACAGAGATGAAGTGGCTCACTTACTCTTCCCCTGCTGGCTGTGCCAGCTTTCAGAAATGCCAGCCAAGGGCCAGGGAGGCTGCCTAATCTAAAGGAAACAACACTGGAGGAGGAGTCCAAAGACCCAGGGTCAGATGACACCCCCAGCTCTTACCCCCCCGTGACTTTGTGCAAGGCATTTAACATCTGTGAACCTCAATGTCTTCACATACAAAATGGGGGCACCACTCATCCTGCCTACCTCACAGGATGGACGTGTGGTACAAAGAGCAGGAGGAAACCTGGCCCTTAATCCTGCTGGTTACCCATGGGACAACTCTCTGGGTCTGTAAAATGAGGAGTTTGCTCCTTCCAGCTCCATGATTCCCCATCCCTCTCAGTTCTAGTGTTTTCCCTCTGTTGATTATTTCCTATTTACTTTGTACGTAGCTTGTTTGTGCACAGTAGCTTGCACACCACCTCCCCCATTAGACTGTGAGCCCCTCAAGGGCAGGGACTTTCTTTTGCCTTTCTTTGTATCACAGGTGTTTAGCAGTACCTGGCATATAGCCAGTGCTGAATAAAAGCTTACTGACTGACTATTAATGCTAAATGAAGTAATAAATGTGAAAATACTTTTTCAATTGTTACACGTGGAAGGTCAAATTACCATCATCATTATATGAATAATAATCATTATTAGGGCCTGTCAAGAGTAAGGTTTTATGGGGCAGCTAGGTGGCACAGTGAATAAAGCACCAGCCCTGGAGTCAGCAGGACCTGAGTTCAAATCCGACCTCAGACACTTAACACTTAGCTGTACGACCTTGGGCAAGTCACAATCCCAAATGCCCTGCCTTCCCCCCTCAAAAAAAAAAAAAAAGAGTAAGGTTTTATAAATGGCAATGCTGTCATGATTCTAGAGATAGTTCTTAAAAATCTTTACTTCGTCCTTTCCCTAGTCGTTTGGGCCTTCTAAGTGCAAAGAGTCTAAGCACAGAGAAGGAGATGCAGAAAGGGTCCAGTTTAGAAAGCCCAGACAACTGATGGTAACAGACAAATTTCCTCCACTCCTCCCCACACAGACTCAAGGGAGCCAAGGACTGAAGCATCTGGGACCAAAACATCTGCTTTCCTTTGCAGAGAACCATTTCTGAACAGAAAGGACAAGAGGGGCTCTTGTCTAAAGAAGTAAGATATGTAAGATGAAAGACCACCTAAGAACTAACCTGGGTGAACAGGTGAGGCCGCTGCACGATACCTCATGATAGGGGAGTAAGAGAAGAGGACATAGCAAAGCTTTTCCTGATGTGATAGGAGAGCAAGCTTGGACCTGTGCCTCCTGGCTCCCCTCCCTCCAATCAGTTCCAGTGTGTCAGCAAGCAAAATTCTCCCCGCGTTGTATTTATGGAAAATTACAGACTCCTAGCATGGGTAATTCGCTTTCATGCTGGGGATTGGGAGAAGGAGACAGGCACGCTGAGGTCTTTGTTCTCCCGAGCCTTTACCAAATCAGTGGTTATCGGGGAAATTACACATTCTTGGCCCCTAGCTAATTATGTTCTACAGATGGCCATTAACTGTGAGTGTGGGGCTTTGGGTAGCTGTCCTTCAGAGAGGATAAACTTGCTGCCATTGGGCTAATTAAAACTTCCAGGATAATCTGCAGCTTTATCCGATATTTATAGTCCTAGAGTAGTTATTAGCAGCTAACGGAGCACTAATGCATGCCAGCAATTAGGAACCGGAGGCAGCAATTGGGTGAAGTCACAGCTGGGCAGCAACAAGAGGGTAACCAGGCAAATTCAAGCCCACTCTGTCCCACACTCTTAGTCTATTTGATTTCTTCTGGATTAGTGTGAATCTCTCTGATTTGGGGGCAAACATCCCTGTCCCTTGGTGGTGCCTACTCTATGGAAAGAAGGGAAGCCACAAAAGAAAGGCTCCCTCTTTGTTCCCCCTAGCTGTTGCCACCAGAGTCTAGGACCAGGAGGAGGCCATTCACACCATTTTCTGATGCAGAAAACTAAGATCAGGGGTAGATGGGAGATTTCTGGGTTCTAAAGGACACCCAGGAAATATGCTAACTCCCTGGTGTTGCAGGATATCAGGCAAGTGACCTAACTTATCTGATGCTGTAGGATGAGCACACAATTTTAAAATGATTCCTCTTTCCCATCTCAATTATTTAAAGTCCCAAAGTGACCATCTGCTAGAGAAGTTTCCCCACATTCTAGAAATACACCCACTCATTCCTTTCTGGTATGCCAGGGCCAGAAGTAACAATTCACCTTTGGCCATACATACTGGCCTATTTATCTTCAAAACATCTGTGTGCTAGCACTAAGTACTGAGGGAAAGGCAACCTTGGTTGCCATCTCATGGGAGACCAGATAAAAGAGCTATGCACTGCAAGGACATCTCCAAAAATGCCCACAACGTGCAGTTAAGGAATCAGCATTCAATGAGGGAAGTATGATGGGGAACCAGCTAATGACTATCTTCAGATTCAAAACCCATTTGCAATCTTGAATTTAATCTGCCACCCTCATTCCCCCAGCTGCAATGCTACATATCCCCTTCCTCAATTCATCCCTGCAGAGAAGCCTACCTGACTGAGAAGCTGCCGCTTCCCTGACTCTGGAGCCAGGCCTCTGCTGGAGTTCAGTTCAGCTTCCTCCTGCCTTTGGGGCCTGCTCGCTGCCTGCAGATGGACTTGTTGTGTGGCCCTGTGCCCTTCAGGGACACTGCCTATTGCCTCTGGGCCCTGAAGGAGCTCTGGTGCCCAAGCCATGGGCCCTGACTCTCCCTCGGTGGCTTTAGTTTCCTCTTGTTCATCCTCGCTGGGTGACTCAGGTGACCCAGGTGACCCAGCCGCCATATGGCAGACCATGCTAGCAATGTCCTTGCACGGCATCTCCTGCATGCTTTTAGCCAGCAGTGGGCCATCTAGCCGTCTAGATATCTTGACCATCTGCAGTATGTGCTGATAGAATCTCTGGTCCTCAGAATAGCCTTCACTTTCTGATCGCTCATCTGTGGAGCTCTGAGTATGGACCAACTGGGACTCTAGAAAGGAGTGGGCGTGTTGGACCCGTCGGCCAATTCCTAACCAGTCCACTGCCAGCTCTGACTCCCGGGAGCTTTGCAAGTCCCAGGAGAAATTGTCTACCTCACCCAAGATCTGTGAGCCCAGGTGAGAGGCCAGACTGCTGCTACTGCTACTGCTCTCCAGGTCCAGTTCGGAGGCACTGGGCTTCTGATCTTCATCTGGAAGACCTAGTGGCTGGGGGATCTCCCTGATTTCACTGGGAAGAGGCATACTTTCATGGACATTCTCTGAAAGGGCATTCTGAGCTGCTTTCTGCACAAGGGGTGGTGCTATGTCTGCACTTAGTGGGGGAGCCAGAAGGTGGCCTGGCGTTTTATCCCGAGCTGTGGTTGCTTGGACATCAGAGTCGCTAAGCTTGGACTCCTTGCAGCTCTCCTGGTCACTCTTGCAGAGGAGCCCAGAGGGTTGTCCCATCCACAGTCCCTGGGGCTCTCTTTTCCTCCTGCCTTTACCCAAGAGACCACCTTCCTCAAGGACCTCTTGCTGGTTTAGCTCTTCAGCTTGATTGCTATCTATTAAAAGCAATTTGCCCTTCCTACTTGACAACAGGTGCTCAGAACTGTAGGGAGACAGGGTGGCTGCATCTCCTGGGCCTGCTGAGGGAGCCAGGTTCCTGCCTTTGTCCCCACTGGGGCCAGTTAGGCTCAGTTTGGACAGGTTATAGCAGACCTGCTCCCCTTTTTCCTGTGAGTTCTTGATGGCTTCAGAGACCTTTGAGTTGGTGGACGACTGACTCCTACTCTCTAACACCTCTGGGTCATCTTGGAAAGGTCTGATGCTTTCAGGGACCTGAGTATCAGATTTCAGCTGCTTGGTCATCATTTCTAGCTCTTCTACTTCAGGGTCTGAAAAGCCCAGGTAAAACTTCTCTGTCAGCTTCTGGGGCTTCTCAAGGACCAACTGGTCACCTAGTTCTGTCTTGCCTGGGGCTGGGGCTCTGCCTAAGATTTTCTCCACATCATCAAAGATCTGGTGGATTTGGGGAACTTGGCCTTTGGACAATGGCTTCAGCTTGCATGGCAAAGTACCCACAACAGGCCAGGGGTTGTCGCCCAGCATGCACATGCCCTTCCCTTTCCTAAAGGAGCCCTCCTCACTTTTCATCTGTATCTCCTGTTCTACGTCCAAGCCAGTGAGCCCAGATGCTGGGAGGGGAGATGGGCCACAGTAGAAGGAGGAAGAAGGTAGGATCCCCTGCTCTGGCTGTGTTTCCTAAATAAGCAATATAAACATGTAGAGAAAAGTAAAATATGACACTTCAGATTTATATATGTTAATTTACTTCTAAGCAAGACAGTCTATGCCCCTGTGAATCTATGGACAGGTACTAACCAAGCTGGGAAAGAAAGCTAAAGAAAAAGCTTATCACTGATAAAATGGCACCAAGCTTATTAGGGCCAATTCCACCTGAAGGAAATCAGGCATTTCTCAGGAGACTGAGGAGAGGGAAAATAACTATGTCCTCACCCTGTAGTAACTTATCTGATGCTTAAAGCCCACTCTGCTTAAGGAAAACTGTCCCACTGTAATGAGACCTGCCTCCTCTAAAAACCCAATGACGTCTAAAGCTGCTGGGCTGGGCTCTAACAACCAGCAACAGTGGACTGGCAGAACTGAGAGTCAAATACTCTTCACCTTCCTAAAATAAAGTTAAGAGTGTTTGGAGGGGGGCGGCCAGGTAGCACAGCGAGTAAGAGCACCGGCTCCAGTGTTGGGAAGACCTGGAGATCAAATCCCAGGCTCAGACACTTAGCACCCACCCAGAAACACCTGGCCGTGTAACCTTGAGCAAGTTACTTAACCCCAATTGCTTAGGGGCGGCCAGGTGGCTCAGCGAGTAAGAGCACCGGCTCCAGTGTCAGGATGACCTGGATCAAATCCGGGCTCAGATACTCAGCACCACACCCAGAAATAACTGGCCGTGTAACCTTGAGCAAGTTACTTAACCCCGATTGCTTTAAAAAAAAAAAAAAAAGAGCATTTGGAGGGGTAAAGCAAGATGATTTGAGCTAAGACTTTATACCCAGGATTGAATCCACTAACCCATGGCCATCCTCTGCCCTCCATTCTGATGCACTAAGACTGTCCCAACTGCTAGATTAATTATCTTACAGAATACTCTGAACACTCAATACTTTATGAAAGTGAACAATTAACTATTTCAAAATTACATGTTTTATCTTTCTTCTTAAAGGAATGGGACTTGGTACAATGTCTGATATATTTTAAAAAGAAACAGTAGAATACACAAAAATTGAAAAGAGTTTGGGGGGGGCAGGGGGAATGGGGAGGAGAAACTGACCTGACAGGTAACTACATAAGGTAACTCCTGGAATATATGCCTTATAATGGGCAACTTGGGGGAGGAAGGGAAGATGGTGGGAAAAAAATCACATCACTGAGCAGTCAACACTAGACTGGGAAGAGAAGCTACAGACTCAAAAATAAGGTGATCAGGCAGGCACGAGGAATGACTGAAGCCCATGTCTATATCCTGACTGAAACAAGTAAATATATAGACTGATTTTACCACCATTTTTCCCTCCCACTGCCAAGTTGATTTAACTATCTCATTTTCTGGCTGGCTATTTGTCCCCGTCTGTATTTCTTAGGGCGCATTTAGGACACAGCTTTAAAGGAGTGGGAATGCCATTCTATTTAGCCATCTTTCCCTCTTACCAATCTTTCCTTGAAGACCATTCCATGATAGGAATAGAAAGCATCATTTTGCAGACCTACATAAAACTTCAGCTTCAGGAAAGCTTTTCTCAGTCTAAGCTTATCTGATGTCCATTTCCTAGGGGCAAGTTGTCTTAGCTAAAACAGGACTTCTTTTCCAGTTTCTACTGGGTTTCCAACTGATATGGAGGAAGATCTAGCAAGAAAGACTGATTGCCATCAACCAAAAATTTTGAAAGCCAAGACTGACCAGAGGTAAAAAACACAAATAGAAAAATAAGCCTCCAAACAATCAAGAGTGGACTATACAGGGGTGGCCAGGTAGCACAGCGAGTAAGAGCACTGGCCCCAGAGTCGGGATGACCTGGGATCAAATCCGGGCTCAGACACTTAGCACCCACCCAGAAACACCTGGCCGTGTAACCTTGAGCCAGTTACTTAACCCCAATTGCTTAGGGGCAGCCAGGTAGTGCAGTGAGTAAGAGCACTGGCCCCAGAGTCAGGATGACCTGGGATCGAATCCAGGCTCCGATACTTACCACCACACCCAGAAATAACTGGCCGTGTAACCTTGAGCAAGTTACTTAACCCCAATTGCTTAAAAAAAAAAGAGTGGACTATACTACTATTGCTGTTCTTACTAACAGTGTCTTTAATTTCATTGATTTGGAATAAACATCCAAAAGTATATAAAGCCCCACTAGCTTCGGCCTTGCCCCCTTTAGATGCCAGCAAACTGTGACTCACTGTGGGAGTTCTGGGAGGTTCCTTGTCCTTCTTGTCTTTCTTGTCCTTCTTCTTTCTCTTATCTTTCTTTTTGATGGCGCCAGGAGTTGACAGCTTTCCCCGTTCCTGGATTACCAGGTTGCGATAATGCTCATCACATGGGTGATCCCACATGGACTGTCCGTTGGCGAAGTTGAAATAGTAAATATCGCCTGTGATATCCTGACTGCAGAGAAACAGAAATTTTTTGACCAATGTCTTCCCAGATCTGGAAACTACTTTTTAAAAAACTGAATTATTGTGTTGTTATAGATACTGCTCTGTCAGGGATGGGGAGTCAGTTTATTGGCCAGAAGGACTGGGTTTCATTCCCTATTAAGTCAATGATTTTCAAGAGAAATGTGGTCCTTTGTTTCCCCAAAGACAAGTACTTTTGTAAACAGAGCTGTACAAACAAAGGTCTTATTTCCTGATATCAGGCTTTACTTAAAAGTTTCATTATCCAAAAGAAAAAATTCATAGTGAAGTTTTAATCGTGTATGTGAAATTAAGTTGCTGAAGATACCATCAGGCCACACCAATGAAGCCCAGCGTCCAGGATACTTTGTGAAGCTGCATGAATGCAAAGAAAAGTGGGAGAGGAGTTTCCTTGGGCACGTGCAAGACTGGGGCGATGCATGTAGGGTGAAAAAATACGGACTATCTTGTGATACTAATACTGAAATTATGGAATTTCGGCTATCATTTGCTACATATGAAAGAGCCCCAGGAATCAATGTAGATTATTCCTTATAGACAGTATTCAATACGTTGTTTTGGGCAAAAAGGCCAAAATAACAGCTGGAATTCATCAGCAAGACTGCTGGAAATGAAACTTTATCTCACTTTTATGCAAATCCATAATGCACCTACATTTATCATACATTCCTAATCACTTTACTTCATGAAAGATATAACAGAATTAGAAAAAGTCTGGAGAATAACTAAAACAATCAAGGTAATCTGGGGTGGCCATGGGGCTGTAATAATAATAATAGTAACAGCATTTATCTTGTGCTTTAAGGTTTTCAAAATGCTTCATTAATACTATCTCATTTTATCTTCCCAACAACCCTGCTAGGTTGGTGCTATTATTGTTCCCATTTTACAGAAAAGGAAACTAAGGCAGGCAGTGGCTATGTGACACTGGGCAAATCACTTAACCTCTGGACCCAGTTTTCCTGACCTCCAGCATTCTCTCACTGTACACCTGGCTGCTATATAAGAATAGGCTAAAAAAATCTGGACTTCTACATATAAAATCATAAATAGTATAAATACTACTAGAGAGATAGCATGGACTTGTTCACCAATTCCTGTAATGAAAAGACAAGGGAGAAACACTCCTGGAGGTAAGTTTTATCACAAATTAAATAAGTGCTACTTTACACAAGTAAAAGGCATAAAAGTCATCACCAAAGATGGGTATGACCAGAAGTGGCCTAGTCAAGTGTTAAGAATTAAAGAACAGATGGACAATCCTGGTGATACAATAGCACCCAGATATTAAAAGAATCAGGCAACTAGTTGGCACAGTGAATAGAGTGCCAGCCCAGAGTCTAAAGAACCTGAGTTCCAATCCAGCCTCAGACACTTACTAGTTGTGTGACCCTGGGCAAATCATTTAATCCCATTTGCTTCAGTTTCCTCATCTGTAAAATGAGCTGGAGAAGGAAATGGCAAACCACTCCAGTGTCTTTGCCAAAAAACAAAAAACAAATGGAGTTATGAAGAGTAGGGAATGACTGAAACAACTCAACAACATTAAATGAACCAGAGAAATACCTGCAACACATTACATAGCTCCTCTATGAAAATTTATAGAAAGACTGGAACAGGAAACACATGAGAAACAAAGAGAAGTTGTCCTTTGCACTGGTATAACAAGCACCTGAGTGGAGCTACATCCAAGTACTACTTGACATAGTGAGTAATAATTTTCACAACTTACTGAAGGAAGGTTGAGCCCCTATGCTCCTCTTTGATAGACAAGGAAAAGCCAGAGTGGTCTTAGTGCTACTGCTCAACGTGAGGGCACAGGTCCTCAAGTAAGCCAAAAAAGACCACCCAGAAGGTCAGGAAGGCTGAGTCTAGACAGGAGGTAGTATATTTAAAAAGTATGATCCCAGAACTGAAGAGGAGGAAGAGTGGGCTGGATTACATTTTACAAATTACATAGCACTTTTAACAAGCCCAAGATGTTCATGACACAAAAATCCATTTTTAGCACTGATATTCTTCCAGGAAATAATAGTACATGGCTACAAATCAGGAAACAGCATGACCTCCAAAGAAACAAAATTCTGAGTGACCTAAAGAGAGATGTTAAGTGTAAGGAGGCTACAGAATATCACCAAAAACTGATACATAAGAAAAGACACAAAGGATAGTAGCCAGAAAATGCATTAGAGAAGGAGATAGTCTAGTTATGCAGGAAGAACAAGGGAGAACATATGGAAAGCATGATCATGCTGGTGTTATGTCAAAAAGCCTAGAAATCTACATTTGGTAGACCTTACACTAAGAATCTATGGAAGGGAATGGACAAGAGTCACACAGAATGAGTAAGCATGGATGAACTGACAGCCTTCTGAACTGCTGGAAGTACTGCATCGATGAGACTGGACACCCTGTAAAACATACATACTAAGTATATGAATAATAGTACAGTAAATACAGTATTCATATACTTTGTATATATTATACCTATACTATGTATACAAAGATACTCACTATATTATTCCAAGGCATAGTACTGGCAGAAAAAACATACATGTATGTGTATTTTAAAGCATTAAATTTACAGGAGACAGAGAAATAGAAAGCACTTTGCAAAACTCAAAGTGTTACAGAATTACTACTTTGCAACAACTACTCCTACTACTGTGGGAGAATACAGGATGCTTGGAATGATATACCTAATCTCTGAGATTTACATCAAGGATGGCATCTATACCCTTCCTTCCATAACACGTTTATTGGTGCTTAGCCAGAGACAAAATCATGGACTGGTTGGACCATAAATCTGACCTGGCATGGTCACCACTCAGCCTCTGCGGGGCAGCATTCCGGGAACACATTATATCAACTTTGAGGTTAACAGGAACCAATAACAATGTCTAGCAGGCCCATACAGAATGTTACCTTTATATGTTTTCCTCATTCACTAACTGCTCAAGAAGAGATAGTGGCTTAATGCAGGTCTTGGGCCTCCACATCCTACGGCCTAGTGATGCACCCAACGCATGCCTACTTACCATGGTTTCCACTCCATAGGGAGTGGAGCCACAATGCCTTCTCGGGCCAGCCACATTAATTCTGGTTCGCTGTTGGGATCAATTCCAATTTCTCTGGCAAATTCAAAAATTTCTGCAGGAAGAGAACAATGGAAAAGGCAATTAACATCATTCTCACAAGACGTGCTGTTCTCACACTCCAAAAACATGGATTTCCCTACAGGAGCAAGAAGAGCACGTCTCTCTCTCAGTCTTGGTGGGTCCATCTTCTGTACTTCAAAGGTGCTCAACAGATTCTGAGGACATTCATTTACCCCAAGTGTCTCGTTTCACAGATGAGGAACCTGAGACCCAGAGGAGGACCCAGAGGCCTGGAGTCACACAGGCATCTTAAATAACTGGAAAACTTCTGTCCTTAGAGTCTTGAAGGAAGAAGAGATCATACTCAGCTACATGGTCTAGGTTAAGGGTAATTTTGCTTGGGGGCAGAGGGAGGGGTGAGAGAGAAGTGAACCTAGTCATTAAGAGCCATTAGGGACAACAAAAACATAAAAGCTGAAGGCATAAATCTCAGGTGAACAAATGGTAAAGATGGCAAGACTCTGGGGACACTGGGATACTGCTGGCAAGAAGGTGTCAGAGATTAAGAGCTAGATTTGGAATCTTAAGACCTGGGTTCAAATTCTACCTTTTACATCTCTAAGCTATTTGACTATGAAAAGATCACTCCAAGTCTCTGAGTTAAAACATATCTACTAAGTGACATACAGGTTACAATGGAAAGAGCTCTCACATTAAAAGAACCACATCAGCTGGCACTGACAATGTAAGTTTATTGGGGCTGGTAGGTGGTGCAGTGAATAGAGCACTAGCCCTGAAGTCAGGAGAACCTGAGTTCAAATTCAGTCTCAGACACTTGACACTTAACTAGCTGTGTGACCTTGGGTAAGTCACTTAACCCCAACTGCCTTGCCTTCCCCCTCCAAAAAAAAATTTATTAAAAAAAAAAAGCATGGGGGCAGTTAGGTAGCACAGTGAGTAAGAGAGCCATCCCCGGAGTCGGGAGGACCCAGGATCCATTCCAGCCTCAGATACTTAACACCCACACAAAATAACTGGCCATGTAACCTTGGGCAAGTTACTTAACCCCAATTGCTTTAAAAAAAAAAAACATGAACAAAATATCTGGATATTTTCCAAGACAACACCCAGTACCTTAAGGGATGATGGTAAGAGAAAGAAAATTGGGTGAGGAGCAACAGCTCCTGGGTTCAATGTCACACTTACTATCTGGGTGATTACAGACAAACTTATTTTGTTAATTTAAAAATAGTAAGAAAAATTTTTACCTACCTACCTACCCCCACAGAGGGGCTGTAAGGAAAGGTTTTGTAAACCTTAAAGTGTTATAGAGGTAGCCAGGTGGTCTTATAATAAGAGGGTCAGAGTTGGAATCAGGAAGTCCTGAATTCAAATCCCACCTCAGATACTTACTAGCTTCTAGGTGACTCAGTTAACTTCTGTCAGCCTCCAATTCCTCATGTGTAAAATGAGGATAATAACAGCACCCACCTCACAGGGCTATTGTGAAGATCAAATGAGACAATGTGCAAAGCGCTTTACAAACCTTAAAGCTCATCATGTATGTATATGTATGTGTACATACATACATATATATACATACACACATGTTAGCTCTTTATTTTATTATATACATTATTAATATTATTAGCACTTTAAAGCAAAAACCTTCAGTTTTTCCCTCCATATTTGGGAATTCTTGCTTTCCTCTTGCCTCAGTGGTCCATTCCATCCCACAATTCCCTCCTTCCACCCAGGCTTCCTCTTACAATTTAGTACCTTGTTCACTGGGGATGTAGGTTTCATCATAGTCTTCCTCCAGTACCAGCTGGTCCCCTATGCGGATAGGTCGCCCCGCCATGTTTTATCTGGGCCCTCAGACCTAGATCCAAGAAATAGATCCCAGAGGAACAATCAGTGGCCAGGAAACAAGGGTCATGTTTGGGGTAGTTCATACAGTACACAGGGAAAGTCAAGAAGCCCCCAATCCAGAGTTCTCCAAAAACCAGAGTTCCTCAAGAAAGTAACAAAGAACTCAAATCCTAGACCCACCCAGGTACCAAGCACTCTTCAGGGGATACTGAGGTAGGCCTGAATTACCTCCTGTTTATGAAGGAAACTGGGTGATCAGTCAGTCTATAAGCATTTATTAAGAACCAACTATTTGCCAGGCATTGTGCTAAGCACTGGGGATACATAAAAGAGGTAAAAGACAGCCCCTGCCCTCAAGGAATTCACAATCTAATGGGGGAGAAAACAAGCAAACAAATATATACAAAGAAGTCATATATAGGAAAAATAGAAAATAATTAAAAGAGGGAAGGCTTTAGATTTCACTGCAGTTGGGAAATGCTTGCTGCAGAAAATTAAATTTCAGTTGGAACTTGAAGGATACCAGGGAAGCTAGGAGATGGAGATGAGGAGAGAGAGCATTCCAACATGGAGGACAGCCAGAGAAAACAGCCACACCCAGAGCTAAGAGATGAAAGGTCTTTTTCATGGCACAGCCAGGAGGCCAGTATCACTGGATTGAAGAGTGCATGTTGGAGAGAAGGTATAAAAATACTGAAGAGGTAGGAGGGGGGTAGGTTACAAAGGGCTCTGAATGCCAAATAGAGCATTTTGTAGTTGCTCTGGGAGGTAATAGGAAGGCAATGAAGTTTACTGAGTAGGGGGGTTACATGATCAGATTTGCATTTCAGGAAAATCACTTTAGTGGCTGAACGGAATAATAGATTAGAGAGGGAAGACAGTTAAGGCAGGCAGACCCACCAGCAGCCTATTGCAATAATCTAAGCATGACTTTATAAGGATCTGCACTAGAGTGGTAGCAGTGTCAGAGAGAAGGGAGTATATATGAGAGATGTTGTAAAGGTGAAGCTGATAGGCCTTAACAACAACTCCATATCAGAGAGTGAGAGATAGTGAGGAGCTAAAGATGCCATCTGAATTTCCAGCCTGAGAGACTGGTTGGATCCATTCACCCTTTCTTTCAAAGCCTTGCTAAACAAGTCTGAATACCAAAAAAAAAAAAAGAGCTGGGAGCTTGGTCCTCATGGGGGCCTAATATCCCAGTCTATAACACTGAAAAACACTACCTCCTCTCCTCACTGTTCAAATACGTACCCTCTTCTACTCATATAGTCCATACAGACGCCCATTTAAATACAGATTAAAAACTCACATGTTTTTAAATAAGAGTGGGAGGCCCAGGTCAGGAAAAGCCCTACTTGTCTCTCAAGAACAATAGATAGTTCATGCCTTAGCCTAGACGTCAACTAAAACAGAACAAACCAGGAGACTGCAGCTGTACGGATACTGATCTTTTTAGGATGGCAACCTATATATACTATGCTGGGGGAACAGGCAGGCCAGAAATGGAACACTTGGAACTAAGTGCCAATGAATGGTCCAGACAGCAAGACTTAGACGGCTGCCCTGCAATCCCAAGACCTGGACTGCTCCAGTTTCCCTTCTCCTCAGAAGCTATCAGATGACAGAATGGAAAACATAGAATTGCTTATTCCCAAGAGCAATACATGGAAAGTTGTCTGTTTCCAAAGAAGCCAACATTATCAAGGATTATTCTCTCTATTACACAGTTGGCTAAACTGAAATAGGGATTTGTTCCAGGGAGGAAGGAAGTGCTGGCATGTTGAAATCAGGTAACATGCCAATATAACACTCAGGCCTCCATAATCAAAAAGCAATCTAAGGAGGTGCCAGGAACTATCCAAAGGAATTAGATACCGTACCTCGACCACAAAAACTCATCAGGGCTCCTGCTTTCTGACAAGAAAACAGACTTTTGTATGATGGGCTGTGGGGTCTCAGCACTTGTAACTGAGTAGGAAAGGAAGGTCTGAGAGGAACAAAAAAGAGAAGCAAGAGAAGAAGGAGCAGTGGCCAAGACCCTCTGTGTACTGAGCATCATGAGAATTTTTGTATACCACTGAGTATAAGAAAATGATCTATGTGTCCCCATCTCCTGTCCTTGCCTGCCCTCTAAGCTTAAAATCAAGTTATATTCAACTTGTTTAAGAAATCAGGAAAAACCTAGGGAATAAAAATCCCCGGAGGGTCAGCTAGATGGCGCAGTGAATAGAGCACTGGCCCCAATAGTAGTCAGAAGAACCTGAGTTCAAATGTGACCTCAGACACTTAACACTTACTAGCTGTGTGAACTTGGGCAAGTCACTTAACCCCAACTGCCCTGCCTCCCCATCTCCAAAAAAAATAAATACATAAAAATCCCTGGATAATCAAAAAACTTTATTTTAGCAAATAATTTCCACTTCCTTTCAGAAGCAAATCTTTTGCCAGAACCACTGTCAAAGAATAGCATGAATGGGTTCACTTTTCCCTTTCCTTCCTCACTTTATCAAACCTTTAGGAAAAGGTATAAGAAAAGTCAAAAAATAGTAAGGTGAATGAGAAACAACAAGTCCAGGAAATCAACTCCAAAATAAAGAGTGGGTTTTAGTAAGGGATATAGGTGATGGGAGAAATCAGATTACTAAGGCTTGCTTCATTCTAACTTCAACCAGTTACTCAACTGTAAACCCCAGGAACTAGAAAAGAAGTGGTTATCACAGTATATAATCTCATTCAAAATTTAGCCCCTCTGATTACATAAAATTAAAAATGTTTTGCACAAACAAAACCAATACAACCAAAATTATAAAGAAAACAGAAAACCCTAACCCGAATTCTCAAATATATAGTGAACTGAGTCAAATTTATAAAAATACAAGTCATTCCTCCAATTGATAAATGGTCAAAGGATATGAACAGGCAGTTTTCAAAGAAATCAAAGCTATCTATAGTCATATGAAAAAAATGTTCTAAATTACTACTGATGGGAGAAATGCAAATTAAAACAACTCTGAGGTACCACCTCATACCTATCGGAGAGGCTAATATGACAAAAAAAGAAAATGTTGGATGGTGGAGGTGATGTAGGAAAATTGGGACACTACTGCACTGTAGGCAGACTTGTGAATTGATCCAACCATTCTGGAGAGCAATTTGGAACTATGCTCAAAGGGCTATAAAACTGTGTATAACCTCTGATCCAACAATACCACTGCTAGGTCTATATCATAAACATCCAAAAAAACAGGGGGGAAAGGACCTATTTGTACAAAAATATTTATAGCAGCTCCTTTTGTGGTGCTAAGAATTAGAAATCAAAGCAATGTCCATGAATTGGGGAATGACTAAACAAGCTGTGGTATACGATTGTTAATGGAATATTATTGTGCTATAAGAAATACATATATATATAAAAACCTGGACTTACATGAACTTCATTTTATAGATGAGTCATCTGAGATCCAGAGATGCCCAAGGTCACACAGCATCAGAAGCCAGGTCTGAACCCAGGTCCTGACTCCAGAACAAGTGTTCAGGCTCATGAGGCTGTGCCACCAACCCACTCTCTCAATATAGTGATCCCATTGATAGCAACCCTGAAAGGTGAACACACCGCCCCAACCTGAATACTTCCAGTGTTGGAGTGCTCTCTACTTAACCAGACAATCCATCCTATTGTTGAGCTACTATCATCTTTAGGAAGTTCTTCCTTGTACTAAGTCAAAATCTGTCTCCTTATAAAATCCACCCATTGATCCTAGCTTTACCTGGATGTAGAGAAACACTACAAATGACATTTCAGTCAGTCAATAAACATTTATTAAGTTCCTACTACGTGCCTGGCACTGCACTAAATGCTGGGGATAAAAATATAAATAAAAACAAAGAGGGTCCCTGCCCTCCAGGAGCTTACAGTCTAAGGAAGGAAGACAAAATACAAAAGGAATTTCTTTTCCCACATAAAAGAGTCCTTCCACTCTTTGAAGACAGCTATCACATCCTTCCTAAGTATTCTCTTCCTCCTGCGAAAGAGCTCCAAACAACTGCTCTTTCTGTGACTTGGTTTTCATAACCTACCCTTGCACTCACTGAAGACGTAGCCGAACTCTGTCCATATATCCACTGAGGTTTGTAAGACTGCACACCAACAACACAGTCACATTGCAATGTACAACTAGGAATGTTTGCATATGTATCCACTACAAACACTATACAGGTCCCCAGGCCTTTTCAAATACATCGTAGGCTACACTTTCATGAAATAAGAACCTAGAAATGAGTGGTCCCTGCACATTGTCCTTCTCCATATGCAAACACATCTGTCTCGGCACACAGAAGACCCTCCTTGCACACTCCCCGTCGTGCAGACACACCTGTCCAACTACAGTGAAGACCCCCTTGCACACTCACACACGAAATCAGACACAAGTACGTGGAAAACTTCCCCTTTGCACACTCGCCCTTGAGCATGCAGGCACACTTGCCCACATACACCAACGATCCTCTTCCCTTACACACTTGCCTTTGCACACATGCAGACACGCCTGCCTACATATACAGACGACCCCCGTACTTTGCAACACTCGCCACTGGGCTGGCACCTGCCCCCATACACCAACAACCCGCCCTGCCCACTCGCCCTCGCGCACGCACACAAACACACCGACAACCTCCTTCTCTTGCACACTCACTCTCGCACGGATGTTCTGGCCGAACTCCCGCGTTCTCCGGCTCGCGCGCGCACAACCGGCTCCCAGGCACACGCACTCCTGTACAATCAACATCCCCAGAGCCCCTCCCGCCCCCCTCCCCCCGAAAGCCACCAAACCTCGCCCTTGAAGACATCCTCACCTGGCCCCGGGCGCTCCCCCTGCCCCGGGAGGCTCGGGCCTCCGGCCTCCGATTCCGCACAGTTTCCCCTGCACCACCCCGGCTCCCCGCTTCCAGGGACGCCGGGGTGTTGCCCTGCAGCGGTCAACAACTACTTCCGGGATGGGGACGAGACTAGCAACGGAAAATCCCGCCCCTAACCCCAGCCTATAGGCCTGCTGGAGCATCCGGTAGCATTGGATTGGCTGAAAGCCCTATCAGATTATGTGCGGACCTTGCGCTTCGCCCGTTGCATGACGGAGATTGTAGTTCAGGATGATCGATGGGCGTTAGTTTGGAGTTCGTAGTGGAAAGTCTGAGCATCGGAACATAAACCCAGCATGAAAAGAAGCAACCTACTGTATTTCTACTCTCCATTAATTAAGCAGTAGCTTGATTAACTAATTATCGCCTTCAGATGGACACATCTCCAAGAGTCATGAAACTTTTAATATTCATAGGATGATGGCATTTAGAGCCGGGAATTTAAAGATCATTGGATCCAACTCCCACATTTTTACATTACCCAAATTTTTACATTACTCTTACCCAAAATCACACCTACTAAGTAGGTTCAGCAGTCAGCAAACATTTATTAAGCAACTACTGTGTATGGAAACAAAAAAGTTTAAAAAGAGACAGAGGTCTCTTAGAACTTACAGCCTAGGAAAGGGATAAAACAGGAACACAGATAAATATGATGGATTCTGTATTTAACTACCAGGAATATATTGGAAGGAAGCAACTTATTAAAACTATTTGCGCAAAAATGTTTATAACGGTGCTCTGTATAAACATAGAACGGACGTCACTCTTGTCTCCTCCCTCTTATCACTTCTAGTTCTGAAAAATAACATTCAAATTCACAATACCATTTCTAGAAAGGATCAATTGTTCTATGATTCTACTCACTATCCTTGTGACTTTCCTAACTAAAACACCCCCTTTCTGTCCACCGTTTCACTATATGTATTGTCTTCCTCTATTAGACAGCAAGTTCCTTGAGGGTAGATGCTATCTTGCTTTTTTCATTTGTATCCCCAGTCCCTCAAACATTGTAAGCACTTAGTAAATACCTTTTCATTCATTCATTCCATATAATAAGGAAAAACTGAGAAAATAATACATGAAGTTAAACCATTACCTCCTTGGACATGTAGACTGTTTCCACTTTTTCCTCATTATACATTGCACAACTATAAAAATAATTATAAAAATGGTTCTTTTTAAAAAAAATATTTCCTTAAAATATAATACCAATTATTTGACCCTAGGTATAGAATATCAAGAGACAGGCTCAAAATAACATTGAAGCTGTGGACTTATTTTGTAACTTCTTCATCTATGATGTCTTTGCTCCATGGCAACCTTGTGAGAGAGAAAAGGGCAAGGAACTTTTTCTCCATTTTGTAAATGGAGAAGTTGATATGCTACAAAGTTAAGGAGCCTGCCTTTGATCACACAACACATCAATAGTAAAAATTGAAGGAGCACTCTCTCACCAAGCTGGTGGCAGTCATTCAATCAATAAACATTTATTAAGCACCTACTGCATGTACTGCACTGGGGGTAGCAAGAAAGGTATAAAGTAATCCCTATTCTTGAGAAACTCACAGTCTAATCGAGAGACAACATGCAAACAACGATGTACAAACAAGCTATAAATCTATACATAATCTATAAAAATCTATAAAACTATAAATTGAAGTAATGAACACAGGGAAGACACTAGAAATAAGGGGACTGGAAAAGGTTTCTTTTAGAGAGTGGGAGAAATTTAGAGCAAATAAGGAGAAGATAAGGAAAGGAAACAGAAGGACCTAATTATTAAGACCTTGACCCAGTTGCTTCAAATGTAAAATGGAAATGATTACCGATCAAAAAGTATTTATTAAGCACCTACTATGTTCCAGGCACTGTGCTAGGTGCTAAAGATCCAAAGTACAAAGTATGAGAACAGCTTAAATATAAGATGAATAAATACAGATGCATACAAAATAGTTAAATAAGAGATCATTTGGGAGGAAGGGTACTAGAAGTTGAGGAAATTAGGAAGGGCTTCATACAGAAGATGGTGCTTAAGCTGCATCTTGAAGAGAGAGATTATGAGGTTTCACAGGATTGTTATAAAGAAATCACTTTTAAAACTTTAACATACTATATAAATGTGACTTATCATCACCATATTATTTGAATAGGAAGAATCTTTATATATCTATAATGATAGGGTAGAAAACAGAATATTTCAACTAAAGCAGGGAGAGAGACTAGATAACTTTGGGAACACTTAGTCAATTTGGGATTCACAGAATCTCAGTTTAAAAGACCTCAGAGTATATCTAGGCTAACCCATACCTGAAAAGGAAAGCCTTCCACAACAAAAAATAGTTACTTCTTCTTGAAGAACCTGAAAAGGGGTAGCTCATTTGTCATGGCATTCTATTTCACTTTTGGAAAATTCTTCATTATATAGAGTCAAAATCTGCTTCTCACTAATTTCTACCCCTTAGTTCTAGTTCTGTGCTGTGGATCAAGATGTACAAGTCTAATCCCTGTTCTGCATGACAGCCCTTTAGATCATTGAAGATGGTTATGATATAGGCCCTTAGATCTCTTTCCAGTTAAACATATCCAGAAAATTAGCATGAACTGATACAAAGTGAAGTGAGCAGAACCAAGAGAACATTATACACAGTAACAGCAACATCTTGTAATGATCAACTATGAATAACTAGTTCTTCTCAGAAATACAATGATCCCAAACAATTACAAAGGACTCATGTTGGAAAAAATGCTGTCCACATCCAGAGAAAACTGATGGAGGCTGAATGCAGATCAAAAAATACTATTTTCACTTTCTTTTATTTTTTTTCCTTTGATCTTTTCCTTTTGGTCTGTTTTCTTTCACATGATTAATATGGAAATATGTTTGACATGATTGCACATATATAACCTATTTTACATTCTTGCCTTTTTAAGCAGGGGAGAAGAAGGGAGGTATAAATTTGGAATTCAAAAAAAATGTTTAGGGGTTGCTAGGTGGTGCAGTGAGTAAAGTGCTGGCCCCAGAGTCAGGAGGACCTGAGTTCGGTTCTGGCCTCAGAAACATAACACAACAAAACTAGCCATGTAACCTTGGGCAAGTTACTTAACCCCAATTGCCCTCCAAAAGGCAAAAAAAAAAAGTTAAATGAATGTTAAAAATTACTTTTACATGTAATTGGGGGGAAATGCTATTAGAAAAGAAAGTTTCTTTCACCAATCCTTCTGAAACATAATCTCTAGGTCCCTCACTATTTTGGTCACAGAATCACTGATTTTTAGAACTGAAAGTCTCTTCAACAGTCATCTAGTCCAACCCCTTCCTCAAAAGAGAACCCCCACACACATACCTGAAAAGTGGTCAGACTAACCCCCAGCTGAAGATCTCCAGTCAACAAGTCAGCAAGCACTTAGTAAGCACCTACTGTTAGCCAGTCCCTACTACTGAGGATCTCATAGTATAATGGAGGAGATAATATGAAAATAGCTTCCTATGAGCAAGATATATTGGAAATAATCTGTGGAGGGAAAGCACCAGCATGAAGGAGGATTGGGTCAGTGAGGGGAAACCTACTACATTCTGAAGCAACCCATTATACTTTCCTATAGTTCTAATTGTTAGGAAATTTTTCCTGACACCAGACTTATAGTTTTGCCCTGTGGGGACAAATAGAACAAGTCTGAGCCCTCTTCCTTGGCCTCTGAAACACTTAATGACAATTGTCATGGCCAAGCCCCTTCCCTGTGGATGCAGAGTAATAATTTTATCAAAGTTTACCTATAACTTTCAGTCTTAGAAAGTTACCTGAAATACTAAGAGATTAAATGACTTGTTCATGGTCATACGACTAGTATGTACTATGGACAGGACTTGAAATGAGGGCTTCCTAGGGTGGCTAGGTGGCGCAGGGAACAGAGCATCAGCCCTGGAGTCAGGAGGACCTGAGTTCAAATTTGGCCTCAGACACTTAACACTTACTAGCCGTGTGACCTTGGGCAAGTCACTTAACCCCAATTACCTTGCTTTCCCCCCCTCCAAAAAAAAAAAAAGAAAGAAAGAAATGAGGACTTTCTATCTCCACAGCCCACCTACCCTCTACATTATGCTGCCTCTCAAAAGTACCATGTACCATGCAAATGTGCTTACTGATGCTATTGCTATTATTATTGTGAGTAGTCATGTCCTCATTTATCCCTTTAACCATTTTGAGCCCTTCTTCTCAATTCAAAGATTATTTTCATTGGCAGAGAAAACAGGATATATCTCAAAATACTTCTTCCTTTTCTGTATCCAATCCATCTGCACAGTGATCCCATCCCTTCTTTGATCTTCCTCTTGCTTCCAACCAAGCTTTTAAAAAGGCTTCATCCATTGTTCTTTCAGTAGTTTCAACTTACAGTGAGCTTTAGTGTTCCTGATATTATCCTTACAAGGCTCCTGCCACACTCTTCCATTCATCTTCTGTCACCTACCCTTGCTTCTTGTTCTCCTTTAAAAGTCTAAGCTGGTTGTTAAATTCCTCATGTATCTATATCAATTTCTCCAGTCTTTTTCTTTTGATTTGGATAGTAACCAGATAGCTGATTGTTTTTCTTTATATTTTTAGAATTTCATTCTGAAGAACTTCAAACCTCTTCTGACTTGATTTCTTGTCCTTCCTCTGAATTCTCTGAAACAGTCTCCCAAAATCTGGGATGCAAATCAGACTGTGTTTGGATTGGAGTAGAGTAAGTGATTACTTTCCCCTGAAGTTTCTACCATTCTACTTTAGCAGCTACTACCTCGGAGTGGAGTAGTGGACAGAGAGCTAGCCCTGGAGCCAGGAAGATCTCAGTTCAAATTTCACCTCTGGAACACACTGTGTGACCCTGAAAAGGTTCCTTAACATCTCTGTTCCAACTGGTCTCTAAGGTCCAAAATTGCAGAAAAGGTGCTAATCTGCATTGGTAAGAATGTTCTCAAATGACTATTGATCACATCAGTGAAATTACAGGTACTATCACTATCTCTATGTCACTATCACAGGTACTATTACTATTCCAGCTTACAGAGGAAAGAATGTTGTATTTGATAGCAAAAGATTTAGTTTCAGATTTTATCTCTAACACTTTCTATTTCTGTGATTTTGAGCAAATTGTTTAATCTCCCTGGACCATTGATTACTCCTCTGTAAAATAAGATGAATGGATGAAGTGACTTCTATGGTCCATTCCATGAGAAATCTAGGTAGCACAGTGGGACCCTAGGAAAGTCAAATAACCTCAATCTGCCTCAGTTTCCTCAACTGCAAAATGAGGATAATAATAGGACCTACATCACAGGACTGTTGTGAGGATCAAATGAGATATTTGTAAAGCACTTAGAACTCTCAGTCTGTAATCTTTATAGGCTAGCATACCACTTCCTCTGGTTTTCCCCTTAACATTTTGAAGAAATTATCCTCCAGGCAAGTCATAAGTTTATCAGCAGCTCTGCTTTTAACTCAGCAAGCTCAAAGAGCTGAAATCACTCTTCAATTACTAATTTATCTTGAAAATCTTCTGACAAATGCAGGGGGCTTTCTTTTATAACATGCAAATAACATGTTTCAAAATTAAATAAAGTGACTACAGAAGAACACAATGTGGTGGATTACCTATAGCATTCCCCACCATCTTAAAGACAGCAGAGCATGAAGGTAGAGAAATCCATCTTGCCCTACTAGAAAGTTAGGGGGGGTAATAGGGGAGGATATAAGAGAGAATATATTGGGGAAGGGGGTATTCAGTAGGCTTGCTATTTTGGGGTGGGGTAGGGGAAAGAAGAGGAGAGAAAAATTGTAACTCAAAATCTTGTAGAAATGAATGTTGAAAACTAAAAATAAATAATTTTTTTTAAAAGACCGCAGAAAAACTCCGACTACCTTCCTCACAACCTCTCATTTTCTGATTGAATCCTCTCCTCTTTAAGGTTACTCTTTATGATTTTTATTATTATCATTAA
>NW_027187419.1:295901-374671 GCF_028583685.1 Petaurus breviceps papuanus
CATACTCTGTAAGCTGAATTATTGTTAATAAAGTTAATGATAATAATCATAGTCATATAGATAGGAAAGGTGGTAACACTTCCAGCTATCTATGGAGCATCTGAGAGGAAATTTTGATAGGGTGGGCCTGTAAGGGAAATGATAGGGTGGGCCTGTAAGGGAAAAGCTACAAAATGAGAAAGTGAGACACCCCAAACTTCCCTTTCCCCTCCTCCCCCCACCCCAGGCCAACTCTTCTCTCCATTAACACCAACAATCACAAAGATTTTTGTTAGCACCTTTTTCTTCTCATTGCTGACCCCTCCCTGCCTTCCAGTGCCAAAATAAACTTTTGCCTCCCAGCCTCCCAAAAGAGTTGATTTCTTCTCAGCAGAGGGCATCCAAGACTGCCTAACTTGCCCCGGAAGCTGGGCTGGTTGTCAGGGGAAGACTACACTTCCCAGGAATCCCCGGGAAAAGCAAAAACCCTTTGGCTTTGACAGCAGCCGCCACAAGTCTTTCCGCCTTCCCAGCCTGGATGGGAGCTGGGGGATTATGGGGGCCTGACCAGAAAATGAAGGTTGTAGGAGCCTAGAGCCCCAAGCAGCCCCTGCCACCTCCCCTACCTGCCTGCTCATGCTGACGTCTACGGAGAGGACAAGAAAGAAATCTATCTACTCAACATGCCCAGCACTCTTACCCCCCAGGGGCCCTGAGCTTTCCCCTTCCAGATGCCTGATGGGGCTGCATGCCTGTCTAGATGTGGCGCTGGGCACTCTCTCTTACACTCAGGCGATTTCTTTCTCTGTCCTATGCCCGAAGCCTGAAGTATGAAGGCAGCTGAGTGATCCTGTTGGGTGTGGGATCCTAATGCCTTTGGGCTCCCTTTCCTAAGAAGCCTGCCCAGCACCACCACCCAAAGAGTTGGGGAGGGGGGAGGGGGGAGGAGAAAAGGGGAGGAGAGGGATCTAGAGAGGGACTGAGGGGGTTGGGGGCATCATGGCTCAAGTCCTGCCCTGGCTCTTGCTGTGGATGGGTTCAGGGGTGCTGTGCACCCAGCCAGGAATCCGGCTCCCCCTGAAGAGTGGGCTTCCCTTGGGTCTCCGGCTGCCTCGGGAGGCCATAGAGGAGCTGGATGAGCCCAACCACAGAAGCAGTTTCGTAGAGATGGTGGACAACCTGAGGGGCAAGTCTGGTCAAGGCTACTACGTGGAAATGACAGTGGGCAGTCCTCCACAGACGGTAAGAAGCATCCTTCTGCCCCAATCTTCCCCTCCTTGCCACATCCTCCAGGGTACTGCTCCCCCATCCCAGCCCCAACTTTCCAGATGTTGGTGAGGGCTATTTGAGAGGAAGAACTGGTTTGCTAAATGGAGACAATAACTTTAGGGAGATGTGGTGGGAGGCTGGGGAACTAATAGCCTAACCTTCCTTCTTCCGAGACACCCCATTCATTCTTTTGGGGAGGGTGCCATCTGTATCCACCACTTCCCACATTT
The DNA here is from genome assembly GCF_028583685.1 of Petaurus breviceps papuanus. Taxonomy (NCBI): domain Eukaryota; kingdom Metazoa; phylum Chordata; class Mammalia; order Diprotodontia; family Petauridae; genus Petaurus; species Petaurus breviceps. Next base: position 297,380 of record NW_027187419.1, read on the forward strand.
TCTGTGATTAAGAACATGCTTTGTTTTGTTTTTAAATTATAAAAAACAAAATGCTACCAACCTAAGGTTATATTTTCTCTGTTCTAGTGCCCTATCCACTTCCACTCCCCTGCTCCCCCAACCCTAGGCTAGGTGGTTCACTGGTGACTTAAGTAAAGGACATTTGGCATCCTTGTCTGGTTTCTGAACAGGTGTTAGCCCTCCCTCCTCCCTTTCACCTCCCTTTCTCAGACTGTATCAAGTCTGGGTGCTCCTTCATTTCACAAATCTCTTCTTCCTTCATCTCAACCACCTGACCCATGGGATTCCTGAGGAGATCTTTAGATGAGAGACTTAAAGCTGGAGTGAGGCAAATGAAGCCTGGGGCTCTGACCATTAGTCCTCACATCTCAGGAGTCACAGGAACTGGAGAACAAAATGGATCCTTCTTTTTCTGTCTTTCCCTCCTTTGCTTCCTCCCAGCATCAGAACTACATTAAGACCTAGGCTTGGGAGATCCTGGCTGATCTCTGCCAAGTCCTGGAGGTTCCAGTCTGGAGCTTCCCATCCTATGACTGTTCCCTCTATAGTCTCTCCCTCCCCCTTACCCTGAGCTCCATGACCAGCCCCACCCCCATCCCCACATCCTCCAGAGAATAAGCCAGAGGATAACAGAGCCCTCAGACTAGGAAAAGAACAAACTTTGGGAAAGGAGCCAGCGTCCCCCTTGGTGGGCAGGGCCTGTCCTTCTGAGAACGAGACCCCTGGGGGGCAGGTAGAGAAGTGTGGCATGGGGAGGAAGGAGGTGGGAGGCAAGAAAAGAACAGTAATGCTGGATTTCACTGATCCTGCTGGATGGTCAGGATGCTTCCAAGGTGGTTGCTGAGGATAAAATCTGCTGCATCCTCGTAGGCAAATGCTGCACAGCCACTTGTTGGGCATATAATAATGGGGATCCTTTTTGTGTATCAGTTGGCCTGGGTGGACCGAAAGAGACCTCATTCTTCCAACTCTCAAATTTTGTGATTCTGCAAGTGATAAAGTTTGAGTATATGTATGTACCAGTGCATGGGGCAGGCACTATGACCCAGTCTGCCTGCCTGTGTGGGTATACCTATACACATATGTCTGCATGGCTGTGTGTGCTCACATATGTCTATGTGATTGTATGCATATCTATACATACTTCCACGTACTGGCCATGGGAAATCACTGGCCATTTCTGTTTGTACCAGTGTTTTTTCCATGGAGGTTCTTATCATGGAGATGTGTATATCATTGTATGTATATTTGGTGGTGTGTTTGTAAGGGTATGTGTGTGTGTGTGTGTGTGTGTTTGCATAAGTATGAGTGTGCGTGTGTGTTTGTATGGGAGGTGGGGGGAGAAGAGGTGGTATCTTCTGAACTGTCCAGAACTTCTCCAACATCATTCGAATAGAAACCTAAGCTTCTCTTTGACCTGCCCAGAGTCAAACTCAGCCTAGTGTCCTAAAACTATTTTTGCCTTCTTGCCGTATCAATTTCTTGTTCTTTTCTTCCTCCTATTAGCACTGACACTTCCTCAGGAAATATCTCTTAACTGAGGAAAAGCAGCATTCTTGCCCTTCCAATTACTAATGACTTCGAGGAGTCAGTCCATAAACATTTATGAAGTACCAATTATGTTCCAAGCACTGTACAAAGAACTTACAATCTAATGAGGGAAACTATCCACAAAAGGAACCTGAAAGATGGGAGGAAGGTACACAGTTAGGGATGGGAAGAGGGAGCTGATAGAGGAGGGCAAGGCAGGTATAAAATGAAAATATCGTTGGCCTCAGGTTTGTCAGCCTCCTTAAATGGAGGTTTTGGGAGGAGCTCTCCACTCCACCCTCCATTCAGAGTGTTTCTGAGGGCAAAGGGTACTGATAAGGTGTGAGTACCAAGGTTGATGTGGTCTTGCAAAATGATGAGGTTCCTGGGGACGTGAAGAAGAAGTCCAAAGAAGTATAGCCAGGTGGGAAATGAAGAGATGAAGGTGAACTCAAAGATCACTCATACTTCAGGACCCCAGCTCAGAGAGACAAAGTAACATTGTCACTGTAGCTTCACCTTGCAATTTTTTTGCCCTAAGGAAAATATATTATCATCTATCTCTTAGGTACTTTTAGCAACTGAGAGAAAGGAAACTTTCCCTCCATTTCACAAATGGAGAAACTGAGCTCCTGCTCTGTAACACATAACATAAGCAGTTGAAAGCAAAAGAGAATCCCAGTTTCTGTCTCTTTTCACATTAAGTTTAATGCTCCAACACATTTTACTTCCAGGAGTCCAGGGATGCCAAAGCTCTACATAATATAACTCTGGTAGGTCTCTAGGATAAGAACCAAACCTGTTACCCTCTAATGGGCAATGCCACTTCATAGCAGTGGGTTTGAGAGATCCGAGGGGAAGTGGGGATTGTCAGATCAAGTAATGGGATGATGGTGAAAGAAGCCTAGAGAAGAAGGAAGTCTAATTACCAGAGCTTTGTCCTAGGATTCAGAAGTTCTAGTCCTCCCTTGGGCAAAACATTTCATCCTCTGATTCTCAATTGTCCCATCTCTGAAACAGGAATTATACTTTGTGGCTTCCCTCTTTGGGTTGTTTTGAGGATAAAACTATTAAAAAAGAGCCCTTTGGGGGCGGCCAGGTGGCTCAGCGAGTAAGAGTACCTGCTCCAGTATCGGGATGACCTGGATCAATTCTGGGCTCAGATACTCAGCACCACACCCAGAAATAACTGGCTGTGTAACCTTGAGCAAGTTACTTAACCCCAATTGCTTTAAAAAAAAAAAAGAGCCCTTTGGAAAAGTTAAGGTGACAGGTATGTAAATCAACAGTAGATATCTGAGTGGTTACTACATATAAAGTTGTAAATTAGACACTACAAATACCTAATAGAGAGATACAAAGAAATCACAAGCATTGCCCTTCCCCTTGTGGAACTTAAAATGTATTTGGAAAAAGAAGACATACTTAAACATGAAAAGTTATCAAGAACAAAGCGGTACACACTACAGAATAAGTACCACAAAGATAATGAGTGGCATTTCTAATTCATGACATAGGAATTCAGAGGAGGGAATTGTTGCTGTGGGCAGGAGGTGGTTGAAGGCGACTTCACAATCTAAGGGATTTGTTCTGTGAAATTTCGATTCAGTCAAAGGGTTGCACTTGAGGACCTAGAGGGCCACATGTGACCTTGAGGCTGCAGGTTCCCCACCCTTGCAGTAGTCATTGTATATATTATTATCTTGGTTCTGACGACAGTTCATATAGTCTCCTTACACTTCACTGTTTTCTTCATACTTATTATTTCTTATGGTGCAGTAAATATTCCTTTCCATTCATATTCCATAATTTACTTAGCCATTCTCTAATCAACGGGTATCCACTTTGTTTCTGGTTCTTTGCTACTATAGAAAGTGCTACTTTGAATATTTTGGTGTATGTTGGGATTTTTCTTTCTATTTTTTACTTCTTGGAGTATATGCCTACCAGTATGTTCATTAGGTCAAATGATATGGATACTTCAATCTTTTATCTTATTTTTTAGAGTTCATATACTTTGGACATTTCAATCTTAAGGACTGTCAAAAGAAGAATGGGTAGGATTTGGACATGGGGAAATAGAAGAAGAAAGAATGGAAAAGACTGAGAGTTGAGGATGCTAATTCCTTTGGCAGAAAGGGAAGTGATGTGGGAGAGATTCTTTGGTGGAATAAAAGATGATAGATTCAGTTTTAGGTATAAAGTAATGGTGGATGTATCAGTAAGTAGCTGGAAATATGGGACTGGTTCAGGAGAAAGTATTAACTGTGTTTAGTTTAAATGAATCTGACTTTAATTCATTACACAGCTGTGAATCCCATTGGGATAGAAACCTCTGGCGATAAAAATCTAGAATTTCTACCTTCTGAATTAACCAAAGCAGATGGTTCCTTATCTGATCTAGATGTCACACAACTAATGTCAGAGAGCATGATTAAATCATTAGAGCTGAAAAGTCTCTGAGAAGGTCAGCAAGGCATTTGGAAAATGAGGCCCAGAAAGATTAAGTAACTTGCCCAAAGTTATGAAGGTTAGTTGAAGGGCAGGCAGTATACCATGGTTAAAAGATCACTGGATCTAGAATCAACAGACCTGGATTTAAGTCTAAGATCTGCTACAAACTCTATGGTGAGTCACCCTATCTCTAGGCCTCAGTTTCCTCAGTTGTAAAATGAGATTAGGCTAGATCAACTACGAAAAAAGTATTTATTAAGTGCTTTGTCTGTGTCAGGGACTTTCAAACCCGACAGGTAGGAAGGCAAGAACAAAACAATCCTTGCACTCAGGAAATTTACATTCTAATGGGGGAGACAATAAGTACATATACAGGCATATACAGATACCTATAAAATAAATTCAAAGTAATTTTAGAGGGGAATATACTAGTAGTAAGAGGGGACCCCCTGAATCTCAAAGGAAAGCAAGAGTTTCAAGAGGCAGAAATAGGAAAGGAGAATATTGTAGAAACAGACTCATCTGAGTTCAAATCTGGCCTCAGACACATACAAGCTGGTTGATCCTGGATAAGTCACCATGCCTGCCTCAGTTTCCTCATCTGTAAAATGAGCTGGCAAAGGAAAGGGCAAACCACTTCAGTATCTTTGCCAAGAAAACCCCAAATAGAGTCATGAAGATTTAGACATAACTGAATAACAGCGAAAGTAATCAGGAACTAATGGAGTTTATTAAGTAGGGTGAATGACATGGCCAAACTTTAATGCTTTGGGACATTAATTTAGCAGTTATGTAGAGCAGAAGTATCAAACACATAGTGGCTGACAGTACTCCTCAGTGTGACCAAACCAAATTAAAATATAACTGGGAAATATTGAACAAAATGAATAAAAATACAATAAAACATAGATAATATTACATTTTAAAACTAAGTCAGTACGCAACCCATAGGGGTCATTATGTACAATGTTGTGACCCCTGTTTCTAATTTAGTTTGATGCCACTGGTGGAGAGGATGACTTAGAAAGGGAAGGGCCTTGAGGTAGAGAAACAAATGAAGAGACTATTAAATAGTCCAGGTAAAAGGGAGGGAAGGCCGGAAGCAGGACGATAGCTGCATGAGCAGAGAAAAGGGGATGTATTTGAGAGATGTTGTAGAGATACAAATGACTGATTGGATATTTGGGGTAAGTGAGCATGAAAAGTAGAAGATGACATCACAGATCCAGGATGCAAACTTGGATGACTGGAAGGATGGTAGCTCCCTTAACAAAAATAAGGAAATTTGGAAAAGAAGTGAATTTGGAAAAAGATGAGTTCAGTTTTGGACATGTTGGGTTTAAAGTCCTGTGAAACATCTAGTTCAAAATATCTTCTACAGTCCTTCCAGTTCTAAATCCTATAATCCCATGATTTGAACCTAGGGCTCCAGAATCTTAATCAAGAGTTGGTATACGTGAAGTGGTCTCAGTGACATCTTAATTTGCTTTACTCAGATGAGATGTACTATCTACCTCAGCTGTACTTCCAAATGTTGTTCAGTTGTATCCAACTCTTCATGACCCTGATCACGTTTTCTTGGCAAAGATACTGGAGTAATTTGTTATTTCCTTCTCCAGTGGATTAAGGCAAACAGAGGTTAAATGACTTGCCCAGGGTCACATAGCTAGTGAGTGTCTGAGACTAGATTTGAACTCAGGTCTTCCTGATTCCAGACACAATGCTCTATTCACTGAACCACCTAGCAATCTCCAGAGTCATCATAGCTCGGGTTTATTATGGAGGCATTTAATATGTAAAAGAGAAGCTAAAGAAAGTTTGTTATTTATTCTAGGGCTCAGGGTCTGGAAATAAAGAGGTCATGGAAAAATAAGAAATAACCAGGTTTCACCATTTAAAGGCTAGACTTTAGAAAAGCAAAGCAGAAACTTAAAATTAGAAACTAAGGAATGTGAAAAGGATATCACTTCCACCCACCAATATCCATTTGGATTCTGGGCAGCTATCTCTGCTGGGAAGGTTTTTCCAGGCAGTGATGGTGCAGAGAGCTATGTGGGAATGCAGGGTGGGGACCAAGTCATTTTTCTGGGCATGAAGACAATCCTCACTGTGAGGTGTGCCATTCAGGTTTTACCTTTTCTTTCCTTTTTTTTTTTTTTTTTTTTTTGCACCTTTTGGAGGGGGAAGGCAGGGCAATTGGGGTTAAGTGACTTGCTCAAGGTTACACAGCTAGTAAGTGTTGTGTCTGAGGCCGGATTTGAACTCAGGTCCTCCTAACTCCAGGGCCAGTGCTCTATTCACTGTGCCACCTAGCCACCCCAAGGTTCTACCTTTTCAGGAACAGGACTATCGGGAAGGTAGACTCTGTAGTAGGAACAGGGCCCAGACCTAGGACTCCTCTTGCAGCCATTCAAATCCATGAGGAGATGCCAGGTAGCTTCTGGAAAGGAGAAGGCAAAGCCCTGCAGGGCTAGAAAGTTCTGGGACTCATTTGGAAAAGTCTCAGGGGAATCCTATCTGACTAGAAACCAGAATTCTTAGGTCCTATCTCACCCTCCACAGCCCAGGGAATCTGGAAACACTCCATAGTGGACTCAGATCTTCCCAACTGTTTTATTTTCCAGTCTCCTCTAATCTATCCATGTCCTTCCAATCTATTCCCCTTGTAGATCGTTTCTCACCAATCAGTGCCATCCTACTTTCTGCAGTTAAGAGACAGTCTTTGAGTCATCAAATATTATGATTGTACTCCTCAGGTCTAGGGACCTTTCCTGACGCACCCCCCCCCCCATAAGTTGTATATCTTAGGATACCTAAGTCATACCAGTCATTCAGTCAACTAGCATTTATTAAGCCTAAATGCTAGGCAGTATATCTGGAATACAAAGAAAGTAAAAACCAGCCCCTGTTCTCAAGAAGCTCAGGGTCTAATGAGGAAGATAAGATGCAAACAGGCTACCTACAGAATTAATTGGGGGTAATCTCAAGAGACAACTGGGTAGTACAGTGGATAGAGCGCGGGACCTGGAGTCAGAAAAACTTGTCTTCCTGAATTCAAATCTGGCCTCAGACACTTACCAGCTGAGTGACGCTGTGCAAGTCACTGAACCCTTTTTGCCTCAGTTTCCTCATCTGTAAAATGAGCTAGAGAAGGAAATGGCAAACCATTCCAATATCTTTGCCAAGAAAACCTCAAATGGGGTCACAAAGAGTCAGACACAACTGCAACAAGTGAACTCAATAATAATGATAATAAACTCAAGTGGAAGGCAATAAAATTATGGAGGACTAGGGAAGGACTTTAGTTGAGTCTTGAATGAAGCCAGGAAAGCTAGGAGGTAGAGACAAGGAGGGACATCATTGTAGCCACAGAGGTCAGCCAGTGAAAAGACCCAGAGGGGTAAGAGGAGTGTTATGTTCATGGAATATTAAGGTCAGTGTCATGTCACTGTCATGGAGGATATGGAGGAGCATAAGGATAAGGAGGCTGGATGTGTGTGTGTGTGTGTGTATGGGTATGGGGGGCTCGAGGGTAGTTATAGTAGGTTATGAAAGGCTTTGAAAGCCAAACTGAAGTTATACCCTAAAGATAAAAGGAAACCACTGGAATTTATGAAATAGCAGAGTGATGTGATCAGATTTGGCTTTTAGGAATCACAAATGTGCAAACGTTAGTTGTAAGCCCCTACCCCCCTCAAAGATTAGATCTATTTTAACTAAGGATAAGACAAAAAGGAAACAACTTCCCTGCATTTTGCAAAACTAAGGATAAACTACAAGAACATTTTCCTGACTATAGCAGTGACTAGCACAGAAGGTGGCATCTCTTCCTCTCTTTTTTATTGGTTAGGGAGTTCTTCATTTTACTTAATTTTTTTTTCATAGAGATCCTTAAAGATAATAATGATACCTCCTTTATTTGAATACTTACTTCAATGGATTTGTACTCTCACTGATGGGCATATTCTTTCCAAAAATGTAGATTAAAATTCATCTATGCCTCTTCACCCTGTTCCACTCAACCATTTGTTACTGTTGTTTTGTACCGATGTGATTTTCCTGGATGTTGGAATCTCCTGGAAACATAATACACCAGATGTGGAGTTTGACCAGAAAAGAGGACAATCGAACTATCATCTCACTTGTTCTTAACACTTTGCCTCTCTAAATGCAGCCTAAAATCATATTAATTTTGTTTGGCTTTGGCTGCCATAAAATTCAGTTAATTTAAACATGCATTTATTAAGCACCTACTAGTCCCAAGGTACTGGGCTAGGTGCTGGGAATCCAAAGACAAAAAAATGAAACAGTCTCTACTGTTAAAACTGCATTATACTAAGAGAAAACAAGATCTATACAGATAAGAAAATGCAAGATGTCTACAAAATAAATGTCATTTTGAGGTGGAGGGAGCACTGACATCAGGAGGATAGGCAAATGCCTCATATTGGAAGGAGGTATCCCTTGAGTTGAGAAATAAAAGAAACTATGGATTCCAAGAGGTACAGGTATGAAGGCAGCACATTCCAGGTCTAGGGAACAACCCATGGAAGGGCCAGATGCTGGAGATGGGATGTTGCAGATGGGGAACTGCAAATAGGCTAATTTGGCTACAGTAGAGTAAGGAGGGTTGGGGTCTTAATTCTAGTGTCGTTTCTTTCTTAACTCTTTCCTAATTATCCTCTATATAGCTTGTTTGTATATATTTATTTGCTTGCTGTCTCACCTATTAGATTGTAAGCTTTTCCAGGGCAGAGACTGTCTTTTGCCCCTTTTTGTGTCCCTAGCACTTGGCACCTAATTGGGAGTTAATAAATTTTTTATATAAATAAATAATTTATATATAAATAAATAATTTGTTCCCTGACTGACAGAAATCAGCCTAGAAGATAGGTTGGTTCTAGATTATAGAGAGCTTCAAGTGCCTAAAAAAGGAGTTTGCACTATGTCCTAAAGACAATAGGGAGCCATTGAAGTTCCTCCTACAGACACTGTTGTTCATCCTTTGTTTTAGAGTGACATAGCCAGACCCATGCTTTAGGAATATTAATTGGCAGTTGTAAGAAAGATGATTTGGAGAAGGGGAGAGTCTTGAAATAAGTAGGCAAATTAGGAGGCTATCGCAGTAGTCCAGGTAAAAAAATTATGAAGGCCTGAACTAAAATGGTGGTCATGTGAGTAGAGAGAAGGGAACAGAAGGGAAAAGGGAGAAATGCTGTGGAGGCATAATCATAGAGATTTAACAACTGATTGTCCAGAAGGGTAGGGAGTGAGGAAGAGTGAAAAGTCAAGGATGATTCCAAGGTGGCAAACCTAGGTGATTGGAAGAAGCCTGGTGCCCTCAAAGAAGTTAGGAAGAGGGGAGGCTTATGGGGAGGAAGGAAGTTCTGTTTCGAGTATGTGGATTTTGACATGCCTACGGAACATCCAGGTGATGTCCAGCAGTAGAACTGCTCAGAAGAGGGATGAAGACTGGATATGTTGATTTGGGAGTTGATTTAACAGATGTTAACTGAACCCTGGGAAACTGATGAAATCACTCAGAGAGAAAGAGAGACAAAGACATACAAAGAGAGAGACACAGAAAGACAGAAGAGAAGAGAGGAGAAAAGAACACCCAGGACAAAGCTTTGTGGGATACCCACAAAGAGGGAACAGGAAATGGATGATTCAACAAAGGAGACTGAGAAGGAACAGTCAGAAGGAGAGCACAGCATTACAAAAATCCAGGGAGGAGAGACTATGCAGGAGAAGGGTTGGGCTAACAGTGCGAAAAACTGTAACAAAGTAAAGAGGAACGGGAACTAAGAAAAGAGCATTGGATTTAATCCTTGAGAAAGCATTGGTAACCTTGGAGAGATCAGCTTCAGTCAAGCAGTATGGTCATAAGCCAGATTCCAAGGGGTTGAGCAGTGAGTGGGAAAGAAGGAATTGGAGGTAATGATGAAAGACACCTTTTTTTAGAAAAACCTCAGCAGAGGAAGAAAACTTAAAGGAATGGCAGGGTCAAGAGAAGGATTTTTAAGGATGGGGGAGAGCTGAAGATGTTTGTAGGCAGCAAGGAAGAGGCCAATGAATAGAGAAATTAAAGGTTAGAGAGGCAAAAGGGATGATTGAAGAAGTCAGCTCCTAAAAAGAAACAGGAGAAGCTAGGATCAAGGAGGAGCTGATTTGGCAAGAAGGATCTCTTCATCCTCTGATGCTGGAACAGTAGGAGAGATGGAGGATGATGTTGAGAGGATTTGAGGTGTAGAATTGGGGATGTGAAGGAGCTTAAAATGTCTGGTCTTAATTTTCTTGGCAAAATATGAGGAAGCATGGAATAACAGATAGAGAGGTGGGCTCACATAGTCAGGAAGACCTGGGTGCAAGTCCTTGGGTAGGTCATTCAACCTTTCATAATTACAGAGATGGTACTAATATGCATTTGTAAAGGAAGCTTATCATAGGTAGCTCCTTGTATAGATGAAATCATGTGGGGGAGTGACATGGTCATTTGACCATGGAAAATCACGCTAGCAGCTGTGTAAAGGATGAACTGGAATAGGGAAAGGTTTGAAGGAGGGAGATAGGTTTGGAGTGTAAGTTTATGTAACAGTCTGGTTGAAAGGCAATAAAGGACATACTCAAAGGTGGTTACTGTGAGCATAAAGAGAAGTCAGATAAAAAAAATGTAGATAGAGAAAAAGCAAGATTTGGCAACTGATAGGATATCAGTGGGGGTGAAGGAATGTGAAGAATCCAGAATGACACCAAGGTTACAAACCTGGGAGAATGGAAGAGAGAAAGGATTCTGTTGCACCAGAGAGTCTGCAAATAAACAAAGACCCCAGATCTTTTTCATATATACCTTTGTTTCCTGTATTCTTTACCTATCCAGTTGATTTTTTTAAAGTCAATTTTACATATGCCTCAATGTAATGAATGTAATGAATATTAAATTTCATCTTACTAGATTTGCCCCATTTGAACCTGACTCTGTCCTCCATTATGTTAGACATTCCTCCCAAACATTCAATTAACAAGCATTTATTAAAGGTCTGCTCTGTGCAAACGCCATGCTAAATTCTGGAAACGCTAATACAAAAATAAGACATTTCCTGACTACAAGGAGCTACTGGGCAATATATTCTGTTATATTCTACTAGAATATAATGATACTATTACAGAATATAATAATACTGTGATATAGAATATATTCTACTGGAGAATATAACCTTTTCATAGATAAGTGTGTGTATGTGTGGGCATATGTGTACACAGATTGTTCAAAGAATTAGCGCAGCTTTAAATGTGTGTGTGTGTGTGTGTGTGTGCACCATGTCCCAGCCAGACTCTTATGTTCTGTTCCTCCAATACCTGCAATGCTCTCCTTCCACAGTCTCCCTCTCAGAATCCCTAGCTCCATCCAAGGCTACAAAGTGCTGCTGCTTCCTAGGCGAGGTCTTTTCTGATGCTTTTAGTTGTTTGTGTTCTCCCTCTATCAAAATTACTCTATCTACTTGGTAGATATTTCATATTTCCACCCTCAAGAACATGTTGTTCCCTCTTCTTGCCCCCTAGACTCCTTGAGGACAGAGGGACTGTTTTATTTCCATAACCAGGTGCCTAGGTTAGTGAGCTCATGGAGGCCATTTTTATTTACTCTTACTATTTCCACACTTACCATTCTGCCATTTTTGTGCAATACAGGTCAACAGGTGTGATATGGCAGTCAAAAAAAGCTAACAAAATCTTGGGCTATATGTAAAGTATATCTTAGATTATAGGAATAATGTACTGGTCTGAGCAGACCACCTGCTCAGTTTGGAAATGTTGTGTTCAATTCTAGGCAACATAGTTTAGTCAGCCAGTCAGTCAACAGGCATTTATTAAGCACTTAGGAAGCACATTGATAAAGCTAAAGAATTTCCAAAGTAAGGAAACCAGAAAGGACCTCTAGTATAATGGTATCAAACTCAAATAGAAAAGATACCTGCAGACTGCAAATTAACTTAGAAAAATCACAAAATGATATTATTTATCCTGTCTTGTATTTTTATTTAGTTAAACATCTCTCAATAATATTCTAATCTGGTTTGGGCCACCCTTTGGAGGGAACTCCAGGTCAACATCTTTGCCAATAGTCCATGCTGTATGAGGACAGGTTGAAGGAGCTAGCCTAGAGATCAGACTTAGGTGGGACATGACAGCTGTCCTGAAGGATTTGAAAGATTGTCTTGAGGAAGAAGAATGCCTAGCCTTTAATGGAGGCATTCAAGCAATTGTTGGGTGACCATGTATAGAATATGAGATAATAAGAATTCTTTTAAGGGGAGGTGAATTGGACCAAATAACCACTGAAGTCTCTTTTAACTCTGAAATTCTGTGATTTTGAGTCAGAGGCTACACTCTGGGAAAGGATCATGTTTGCTTAGGTGTCAGCTGATTCAGTGAGAGAGGAAGGTACTTGGACTGGGCCCAGCAACCCTGGGCTCTGGGCTAGAGGCTGCATCTGTACCCTCTGTTTGCCCTTAGCCAGTGCAAACCACCAGCCTCCAAGTTCATGTCTCAGGCAAGTAGCTCAAGTCTTGGCATTCCAGTTCAAGGAAGCAAATGAGATTATCTCAAAAGCCCATAGTTCCCAGGCAGCCCAAGAAGCAGAGACCATTGACCTGAGAAGGCCCACAAAAAAAGAAAAAGACTCCAAGACCACTTAGTTTCAGTAGGAAAAAACCTGGAAAACTTAAAGGATACCAAAGCAGGGAAGAGAGTGGAGCATCTGGAAATCAGTCTTTGGGGTTGTTCATGCTAAACCCTGACCTCATCTTCAATATTTAGCCTCTTTCAATTCCAGTTCCTCATTTGAGCTGCTCTTCCCAGTCAGTCCAAAAAGAGACTTTTCTCCAAATAGGAGACAAGGTCACACACCATATCAGAATGGAGGGCTGGTAGTTGAGACTTATGAGTTCTTATGTAGATTTTGACACATGTGTAAATGTGATTCTGTGTTCATCATCTCTTGAGTGTTAATTTCTCCTGTAAACTGAAGAGAATATTAACCTGCCCTGCCTCTCAGGGCTTCAGAATGTGCTAATACATATATATATATATATGGTTTGGAGTGCTATTATACAAGGGAGGGCAATCAGCTGTTATCCATCTCTTCTAAGGACAAAATACAAAAAAGGCAAAATTGGAGTTAGACTCACAGACACTGGAAGAGGCTGCCAAGGGACACTGCAATGTCCTCTGGAAAACTTTTAAGAATTGTCAAGACTCTCATCTCTACAGACCAGATTAAGGGCTGTCAGGAACACAGATAATCTATGTGACCTCTGGAGGTCACCCTGGCCACTTGTCCTGGAGCTATCCTTTGTCCTTTTGTCCTAGAGCTACCAGTGATTTCTCATCTGCTGACTAAGAGTTAGAATCACAACAGGTGGGACTTGGAGAGGAAGGACACCCTGAGCTTCCCAGCTCTAGCTCTTCCCAGCTTCCCAGCCCAAGCACATATCTGTCCTCATGGGAACCAGTCAGCTCTTCCTACTCAGGAGCTGGTCTCATTTGAGAAGCCCCCAGGGATTATGTTGGGCTTGTTTGTTGGTTGATTGGTCCTGACCTCCCCCTGACCCTGTAGTAGCAGTCCCCTGGGCACCTAGAGGCAATAGCCAAATAGGGACTCTTGGGTCTACCCAGTCATCTAGGGATAGGTAGAATGGCAGGGTAAAGGCAAAGGTACCTAGGAGAAAAAATGCTTCAGACGTTTCTGTCAGATAAGAGGAATGTCAGGAACAGAGCTTCATATGTATAAAGCCTGCAACCACCCTCTACCATGGTCTCAAATAAGTTGGATTTTCTTTCCTTCCTGCCCTCCCTCTCTCTACTTACACACCATCAGGTTGACATCTTATGACTTTTCCCTTTAAAAAACTATTCTCAATATTTATTTTAATCTAAAGAAGGGGGAAAGAGAGACAAGAAAGCATAAAGTGAGACCCAGCTAGATTCAAAACTCCTAAGCATAGTTCTGGTCAAAGGGAAGGAGGTAAGAAGATGACATGAAATATCAATGCATAATAAATATATAATGAATGGCATAGCTTCTAAGTACTTAAAGGAGAAGTTCATTAAATTATAAGGAGAAAGAGACACACAAAAGTATACTAGTTGCAGATTGTAATGTACCTCTCTCAGACATAAACAATTTGACAAAAAGATAAACAAGAAAGAAGTTTCAAATTTGAATAGAATTTCAGAAAAGTTAGATATGACAGCTCAAAAGGTAGTTACTGAATGGAAACAGAAAGAGAATATTTCTTAGCTGTGCATAACACCTTTAAAAATTTAACTATGTTCTTAGGGTTTTTAAGCATTTTAAGCATTAAATATGCAGAAAAGCACAAACATGAAACACATCATTTACTGACCACAATAAAGTAAAAATTATGACCAACAAAGGGCCTTTGAAGAAAGGGTTCAAACAGAAATGGAGACTAAATAATTTAATTTGAAAGAATTGAGTCAAAGAAAAAATTAGAAATAATAGATAATTTAAACAAAGAAAATGACAACAGTGAGAAAACATAAGAAAACTTTTGAGATCTAGCCAGAGCAATTTTAAGGGAAAATTTATAAGGCTGAACATTTTCATCAACAAAAAAAAAAGAGAAAGAGTACATCAATGAATTTTGGATGCAACTAAAAAAATAGAAATGTTGGAAACCAAAGAAGAAATTAACAAAATTGAAAGAGAAAAATTAATTGATAAGTAAACCAAGGAGCTCTTTTCAAACTAATAAAAATAAATCATTAGATATCCTGATTTTAAAAGAGAACGAAGAGGGGCAGCCAGGTAGCACAGCAAGTAAGAGCACCAGCTCCAGTGTCAGGATGACCTGGGGATCAAATCTGGGCTCAGATACTCAGCACCACACCCAGAAATAACTGGCTGTGTAACCTTGAGCAAGTTACTTAACCCTGATTGCTTAAAAAAAAAAGAGAGAGAGAGAGAATGAAGAATACCAAATTACCAATATTAAGAATGAAAAAGGAGAATTAAAAACAAATAAAGAAAAAACAAAGGAAATTACTATAAACTGTTTTGCCCGATATATTAATGACATAAATGAAATGGATAAATATTTATAAAATATAAAATATCCAGATTAACAGAATAATAAATAGATCATTTTAACATAATATCAGAAAAAGCAAATTGAACAAACCATAAATGAGTTCCCAAATTAAAAAAAAAAAACAACTCTAGGGCCAGAGGGATTTACAAGTGAATTCTATCAAACATTCGAAGAACAATTCATTTCAGTATTACATTAGCTGCTTGGAAGACTAGAAAAAGAAGTAATCCAAATAATTTCTGTGATATAAATATGGTCTCTGGAAGAGACATAGCAGAGAAAAAAATAACTATATACCATTATCCCTAATAAATATTGACATGAAACCATTGAATAAGATATTAGCAAGGAGGCCAAAGCAACATGTTTAAAACATTATATAGCGTGACTAGCTTGAATTCTTAGCAAAAATGTAGGGCTGAGACAATATTAGGAAGACCACAAATATAACAGACCATATTAATAACAAAAGCAATAAAAATCACACAGTTACATCAAATGCAGAAAGATTTTGACAAAATACAATACCCATTCCTGTACATTAAAAACCATAGGAAGAAATATATTTTTCCTTAATATGATAAAACACCAACAGCTAATAATAATATTTGTATTGGAGAAACAAGAGAGGTCTTCCCTAAGACTAGCAGTAAAACAAGGATGTTCATTATCACCACTAGTATTTGATATAGTTTTAGATAGGCTAGCTATAATAACAAAAGAAGAAAAAATTGAAAGAACAAGCATAGACAAAGAAAAAGTAAAATCGTGATTTTTGCAGGTAATATAATAGTCTACTTAGAGAACCCTAGAGATTCAACTACACATTAATTGGAACAATAACTTGAGCAAAGTAGCAAAATATAAAATAAATCCACACATTTCACACATGCAATAAGCTCCAAACAGATATATGACTTACATATAAAAGGTCATATCATAAAAAAATTAGAGAAACAAGGAAGGAAATACTATTCACAATTACAAACATATGGATAGGGAAAGAATTCTTGACAAAACAAGGGATAAAGATCAAAGGAGATAAAATGTACAATTTTGATGACACAAAATTTAAAACCTTTTTCAAAAACAAGATCAATGCAGCTAAAATAAGAAAGGAAATCATTAACTGGCGGGGTGGGGGGAATCTCTGCAACAATTTTGTCTAATCTGAAATTCAAAATATATTGCGAACTCATCCACAAACATAACAAGAGCCATCCTCCAGTGGACAAATGGTCAAAAGATATGAACAGGCAGTTCTCAAAAAAGAAAAGAAAAAGAAAAACCTATCAACAACCATGTAGAAAAAAGTATTCTTAATCATTAATAATAAGAGAAATGCAAATTAAAACAACACTAAGGTTCTATTTTACACCCTCGGTTTGTCAAAGATGACTAAAACAAAAAAGGAAAATGGCAATTATTGGAAGGGAAATGGGAGGACAGGCACATTAATGCACTGTTGGTGGAATTGTGAATTCATCTAACCATGTTGGAAAAGCAATTTTGAACTATACTCAAAACTTCACTAGGTTGTCTTTATCGCATTGGTACCACTGCTAGGCATATACCCTAAAGAGATAAAAGAGGGAAAGGACTCATATATACAAATATATTCATAACAGCACTTTTTATTATAGAAAAAAAAACTTAGAAACAAAGTAGATGACCATTCATTTGGAAATGGAAGCACAAATTATGACATAAATGCAATGGAATATTATTGCATGATAAGAAATAATGAAAGGAATGGATTAAGAGAAACTTGGGAAGAATTCTATTAATTGATATAACAAAACCAGGAGAACAATTTATACAATAACTACAATATTATAAAGAAAAAACACATTTGAAAGACTTGGTAACTATGATTAATGCAATGGCCAAACATGACTCTAAAGTAATTACTCTTCCCACCTCTAGACCAGAAGTGATCAAACAGAGGTACAAAATGAGACATACATTTCAGACGTGTCTTTGTTTTGTTTGACTATGCTAAGTTTTTACCAGGGAGGGTTGGGAGTTTGGGGGTGGGGGTAATAGGGAGAAGGGGTTTATGATACCCCCCTAAAATTAAAAGTATCAATAAAGCATTTAAAATGCACCCAAAAAAATTAGGAGGCCATGAAGATGGGCTATATCCCTGCACCTCTGTCTACTTCCCATAAGGTCTTGTGTTCTAAGGTTTAAGGTCTCTCCCTGGAGTTTTTCTACAATCCCCCCTCCCCACTCAACCAAATTTGTCTTTAAAAGTGTATTTGTGGGGGACGGCTAGGTTGCACAGTGAATACAGCATTGGCCCTGGAGTCAGGAGGACCTGAGTTCAAATCCGACCCAAGACACTTAACACTTACTAGCCTGTGACCTTGGGCAAGTCACTTAACCCCAATTGCCCTCCAAAAAACAACAACAAAAAAGTTTTTGTGGGGTGTCTTTCATGCTTTGTCCCAGTGGCTACAATCTCTATTTACAGCATATGGACTGAGCAAAAACCTTGCTATAGAAGTTGAAGAAATGGAAAAAAGTTGACTCCTCTTTCTGGTTTGGAATCTCCCCTACTCAGAGAAATCAGACATCTGTACATTTCTAGTGCTTGGCACAGTGCATAGCACATAGTAGGTGTTTCGTAAGTACCTGTTGACTAGATTTAAGGTAGGCAATAGCTACAGCCCAACCTCATGTAGAGGTCTGCCCAACATACTTTAGGAATATTGTTAATGTTATTCTCTGTATCTGTACCCTGAGGAGGTGGAGCTTATTTATATCAGGTGAGGAATAGGGCTGAAATTGGGATGGGGCATGGGGCCATACTTGTCTGGAGAGGCATAGCTTGCAGAAGGGACCTGCAGAAGATTCAGGTAACAGAGTGTGCTAAGAGGCTGGAGATGGAGCAAAGGATCATAGGCAACCTTCCCACACACACTGAGAAAACAAGTAGAGCTATATGCAAAAATGTTGTACTATCCAAGCCCCAGTAATAGTTAAAGGGCAAGTCTAAATATAGATGAGTGAGGGTTGGAGGAGAGAACAGGATTTCCATTTGGGGACTGGACATCCCTAAGTGGAACAGGGTTCCCATGTGATTGACTCACTGGAATCCCCATCACCATCACCTTGCAAGGATAATGTCTTAAGGGAAGGGCAATGGGAAACAGAAAGTGGATAAGACTGCCTCCATGGAGCAGGTTCAGCACATTTCCAAAATTGTAAGACATTAATTAGGCAGACCTTCCAAGTTCTCTTCTTCAAAAATGAGTCTCCCCACAAGTCATAGGGACACTCAGTATCCATAGTTAGTTCTTCCCTGCTAGAGTTTAAGAGAAAATAGGGATACTTGGGCCTAGGAAAGTCAAGATGCTATAGAGGGGAACCTGTGAGATCCCACTCATCACGGGGTGTGGGGATGCTGTGGAGGAAAGGAAACACTTTAATCATTAACCTGGTTAATTTCAAGGGAGAGCAATCTAAACTTCTGAGTCTCCTCTGATTCTATTGACTTTCTCTGAAAGTTCTAAATGGCTCAGGAGCTGGTGGCTGCTCAGAGACAGGACAGAGGGGCTGGGAGTTAGAGCACTCAGGAGAAGAAACAATGGGAGAGGAAGAGAAAGAAAGGAAATGGAGGGCAAGAAGAGAGAAGGCAGTAGGATCAAAGAGACAGGGAAGATGGTAGAAAGGATGTATTGTGGGAGATGGGAGGAAGAAGGAGGGGAGAGGGACCAGGAAGAGAGAACATAGAAGATGGTAGACATGCAAGACATCAGAGAAACACTTAGATTTGTCTTTTCTCAGTTAGACTGTAATTTTCTCCAGAAGCGGTAACTTCTTTTCATGTGTGTCCTCACCCAAACACCCAGGATAGCACCCTGCTCAGACTAGGTTCTCAGCAAACGCTTACACCGCTCATCAGGCACAGAAAAGATGGAGAAGAATTGGGGACGGGAGAAATGAGAGGTGGTGGGGAAGGACTAGAGAAATGAAGGCTTAGTGGGGACATGATATCCCTCTTCAAGCATTTGAAGGGTTGTCACATGGAACGGGGATTAGATTTGTTCTGCTTGGTCCCAAGGGTTCCAACTAGGAGTAATGAATGGGATTTAGGAGATGGCAAAATTAGGTTTCATCAAAATAAAAATGCCCTGACAATTAGACCTACCCAAAAGAATAATGGGCTACTTTTCAAGGGAGTAGTTTTCCCTTCACTAGAGGTTGGAGAACCTTTTGTTAGCTATGTTGTAAAGTTGGTTTCTCTTGAGATAGAGGTTTAGACTAGACAACCCCTTTCCAACTCAGATTCTATGATTCTGTGACTAGAGTTCAAGTTTTCAGGCTTTATATACGAAGAAGCCCTTGAGACAAGCATCTGCCCTTTTACCCAGCCAGGAGCTACAGTGCCCAGAATGACAGATTTTCTTGAGATTAGCTTCCATGTTCCTAAACACTGATTCTCTGGCAACTGAACGAAGTACTGAATGAACTGAGATATCAGGGTCACTCGAGTTTGAAGCTGATGAGTTTCACCCCAGGAAATCACACACCAACCCAGGAACGTGTGCACATATATGTTGACCCACACAGATGAGCTCCAGTCCCCACCCTAACTGCTTTGCCAGTTCAGTGAAGTCCCTAAACTAGCTGTACTCTAGATGAAGGGAAGCTGGGTGACATGGCCAAGTTGCCTGCAAGTGTGATAGTTCCTGGGACAACCAGAAGGAAAAAAAAAAGGAAAAACATGGTCCAATGGATAAAGACAGAATCAGAGGCAGAATTAGATACCAAGAGGTCAAATGCAGTGGTAGTGTGAATGGGCTGGGTAAAATGATCTCTTAGGTCCCTTTCTGGTTCTTAGATTCTGCACTTTGAAAGATACAGGTACAAGGAGAAAGGGGATAAATAGAATAGGGCTTCTGAGAGACCTGCTGCTGCTTCCCACTACTTTAATGATGATCATTCTGAGAGGGTCCTAAGTCTCTCTAGGTCCTTGATGAGTATGAGCTGACATCTTCATTCCCACACATTAAAAAAGAGGATATGACTGGGAGGCGTGGGAAGGTTCTACTGGGGCACTTTTCAGTTTCTTGTCCTCTAATTTTTTTCTCTCTCTCTCGCTTCTTCTGCAGCTTAACATCCTAGTGGACACAGGCAGTAGTAACTTTGCAGTAGGAGCTGCCCCCCACCCTTTCTTACATCGATACTACCGGAGACAGCTGTGAGTACAAGGAGAAACGGAGGAGGGACATCCCACCCCACCTCCTAGTTCCATCCTAGAAATCTATCTCTCCCAGTGATGGGGAAATCAAGATCCCTTAATTCCCTAAGGAATAGCAGGGGACAGGAACTAGTGACTGAGAGGGTGAGGAGGAAGACCCAGAGGGCATATTCTAAGGAGACAGAGGCTGACTGGTAGGGTAAGCAGAACCATGGAGGTACTCATTCCCTGAGAAGTTGTTCTTGGACAAAGTGACCCTATTTTCCACAGGGAAGTGATAAGAGTCGTATTTGTAGGGGATGGGAAGATGTACCTCATCCTTCAGTACTCTGACAGCTCTCAGTTGCCACAACCACACTAGCCACCAGCAGATGGGCAAAAATGACTCCCATGATGTTTCCTTCCTATAAGGGTCAGGGAACCCCAAGATCTGTACTGCTTGTTTCAAAGAAGTAATAAAAAGGGCCTTTCATGAACCCCTAGCCTGGGTGATTCAGAATAGAAATGCCTATTAACTTCCCCATGAGAAATCACTCTCCCAATGCAGCAACAGAGAGAGCTCCCCTAGACAGAGCTGGCAGTTTTGCAGAACAAAGAGCCAAAACAGGGCTCAAAGGAAGAGATGACAAACTGAGCTGAGAAGACTACTTAGGATGGAAAGGAAAGAAAACCATGGTTGGAAGAAATCACTGACAGGTGTGGAAAGAGAATCATGGGGTTCACTAGTGAATGTATGGATCAGAAAAGGGGTGATGCACACAGGTGAGAGGCAGACAGAGGAAGCGACAAGAATGCTTCTGAAACACCCTCTTTCTGGGGCCATACGGGCACTTCCAAGCACATGTGAACCCCACGTCCCTAAGCATTTAACAGGCCAGGGGAGCATGGTCAAGGTCAATGAAGAAGGATGATTTCCTTCTCTGACTCTCCTTCCTATCAGCTCAAGCCCTGGTTATGTGCCATCATGTTAAGTGTAAGATCTCACAAGTATTTGAACCCATGGATATGAGTAAATGGGTGGGAAATATCCAAGTAGGCAAGGTGGGGTACTGTATATTAGTAGTATGTTACATGCACCTGTATGAAATCTTGTAATTTGCACAAGTCTTAGTCCTCTCTGTAATCTTTTCTGTAGGTTCCCTACTATTTCTTCCTGGCACACTCTCTGTCACCCGGTTGGCACCACCAGGTCCCAATGCAGCAAGGGAGTCAATGAGTCCTTTTCTCTGGGAGCTCAGCCAAGCTGGGAGAGGAAAAGATGCCCCTGGCTGCCCTTCTGGCACCAGGCACAATGCACAATGCCCAGGCTTGTTTCCCATAGGGCCTTGGCCCAAGATGTAGGGAAATGAGCCGATGGGGCAGTTACTGAAGGAGCTCTAGCTAGCCCTACTTCCCTTTGTCAATTTGCATGGTACCTTTAACCATTGTGTTCTCAGGACAAAAGTAAGTTGTCTAAGGGCTTTAGCCCCACAATATGAACATCTAGATATGGACAGTATTCTAGGAGAAGAGCCCAGTCCCAACTAAAGTAGGGATGGGCATCTCACTGAAAAGGTAATAGGATATTGGTAGCCATGCTTGTTACTGTAGTTTCTTTGGAGCTGATGCCAGTGAACCCCAAGTTAGAGATTCTGTAACACCTAGTATGTGTTATCTAAAGTGACTTCCTTATCCCCAAAACACACACACCTATACAACTTCCCTCTCTTCACAGATCCAGCACCTATCGGGATTTACGGAAGGGTGTATATGTGCCCTACACCCAGGGCAAGTGGGAGGGTGAGCTGGGCACTGACCTAGTAAGCATCCCTCATGGCCCAAATGTCACCGTACGTGCCAACATTGCTGCCATCACTGAGTCTGACAAGTTCTTCATCAATGGCTCTAACTGGGAGGGCATCCTGGGACTGGCCTATGCTGAGATTGCCAGGGTGAGGAAGCAGAGGGCTGGTGATGAACACTGCATGGGAAAGAAGGATTATGGGGAGGGAAGGGTGAAGAAACTGCCTGAGGGAGGAATTGAAGCAAATGGGAATGGGCTTGAACTGAAGCAAGAACATCTGAGATTAAATACAGAGAAGTTATGAAAGTATGAGACACTAAGAGTTTTCTTTAGGGATTTTGAAGAATGGGTGAGTGGTGGGGTGATAAATGCATTTGGTAATGAAAATGATGTAAAAACAAAAGATACTAAGCTTTAAAAAAAAATGTATCGGGAAGGAGTTAGGTATGCATGAGGGGATTGAAAGGATGACCCTATTTCAAAGATCCCATAAGAGTTCTTATCTCATCAATACCTCTCTGTTGGCATGGGCATTGCCCCTCAGCATCATCCAATCTGCCATCACCTTCCAAAAGGGCCTTCCTGCCCCAAAGCTACCTATCTCCAAGATGACCCTTTGAAGGGGACTTCCAAGGTTCTCCACCCTACCCCAGAGTAATTTTTTTTTTAAGCAATTGGGGTTAAGTAACTTGCCCAAGGTTACACGGCCAGTTTTTTCGTGTGGGTTTTAAGTATCTGAGGCTGGAACCGATGCCGGGTCCTCCTGACTGCTCTACCTCACTGCACCACCTATTCGCCCCAACTAGGGTAATTGTTTTTGCTCTGGTATAGAAACAGGATTCTTTCCCCTTGTTCCCTTGTCTCAGTGACTCTGCCCCAGGATTTACTCTCTACTTGTCTTCTTGACAGCCTGATGACAGCCTGGAGCCCTTCTTCGACTCTCTGGTGAAGCAGACACAAGTACCCAACCTCTTCTCCCTTCAGCTGTGTGGTACTGGCTTCCCAAACCTCAACCAGTCTGAGGCAATGGCCTCAGTTGGTGGGAGCATGGTAAGTTCAGGGGTAGACACTGACAAGGCAAGATGGGCAGGTACCAGCTGGCATCTCCTCCCTCCAGGGCTAAGCCAGAAGAAATTCAGGGACTGGTGACCTTTTATTTTTCTCAACGCTGGTCAGATCCTTTGCTGGGCAAATCTTGGGCTCTACCACTAAAAAGATGCATAGGAAATCTGCAGTGGGGTCAGATGAGAGACAAAAATGATTAAATAATTGAAAAATAAACTAATTAGAAAAGGCTAAAGGAACATGGCTTAGTCCAAAGAAGAGGCAGGTTTTCATACCTTCACCAGGAAAATAGTGAATGGTTAGCTCTCCATCCCCACCAAAATAAAGCAATAGACAAATTGCAACAAAAACAAGTTGGGTAAGATTTAAATAACTTCCAAAAAGAGTTATATGAAAGTAGAATGGGTGACGGAAAAGATGTAGCATCTCCTCTATTGAATAACATTTTTTAAGGGAGAAATCCCCGAACTGTTTGGGCTGGATTAGGGGCAGTCATGCCTGCAGGAAGAGGGATAAAAACCATGACCTCTAAAGCGCTTTGCCATCCAAAGAGACACCTAATTTTGTTGTTACATCATTACATCCAATGGCTGATATACTCATGCCCCCAGGTTCCTAAAGCCCAATGCTCCTAGTTCCCTAACACACCCACTGGATTGGGGTATGACACAAGTCTGGCCCTATCTCTCTGCAGATCATTGGGGGCATTGACCATTCCCTATACGTGGGCAGTTTGTGGTATACACCTATCCGACGAGAGTGGTACTATGAAGTTGTCATTGTTCGGGTGGAGATCAATGGACAGGACCTGAAAATGGATTGTAAGGAGGTAAGAGTACCAGAAATAGTGGGAGTGAGAAGGCACATCTTGAGTTCTGAGGAGCTCCTGACTAAGGAGTGGGATGATAGGCAAAGCACAGGCTTTGGGAAGAACTGGGAAAGGGATCTGTGTCTCAATCAATAACAGAGCAGTGACAGCAGAACCTCCATCTGTAAGGGCAGAGGTTGGGAAGAGTATTCACAGAAAAATCATGTTTGTGGTATAGTGGAAAGAATATATGCACTAGGAAGAAAGAAACCCATGTTCTAGTCCCAACTCTACCACTAATTCAGTTATGTATACTTAAGAAAGTCAATTAACTTCTCTGGGTCTCAATTTCCTCATTTGTCAAATGGACATAATATAATCCCTATCCAATCTACCCTTCAAGGTCGGAAAAGATGATACAAAAGTATTTTGAAAAATCAAAAAGCATTACACAAATATGAGTTAGTATTAGACCATTCTGGCTCTAGACCTATGGTTTATGATGATGATTTAGGAGCTATTTGAATGAAATGGAAAAGCATTTATTAAGCTCTTACTATATGCCAAGAACCATACTAAATGCTAGAAATACAAATAGAACAGCGAGATAGTCTCTGCTCTCAAAGAGCTCACACTCTAATTGGAAGAGACAACAAATATAGGAAAGTTTGGCTGTAGGGTACTTGGAAAGGTCTCTAGTGGTCCTTAAAGCACAGCAGCAAGGCCAACTGTAAGGTCTACAAGCCTTTGGGCTACATTATTGGGAAGGGATGATCCTGTAGGTGGGGTTCTAGCTAGGGCAGTTGAAGGACAAAGGAAGGCTGTGCCAGTCCATAGCCAAGACTTCTTGGACTAACTGGTGCCCAGTATAGTTCTTACGAGCACACTGCCACCACCTGGCACCCAAAGACATTTGGCTGCATGAACATATTTTCTCCTCTCTAGTACAACTATGACAAGAGTATTGT
This sequence comes from Petaurus breviceps papuanus, assembly GCF_028583685.1. Taxonomy (NCBI): domain Eukaryota; kingdom Metazoa; phylum Chordata; class Mammalia; order Diprotodontia; family Petauridae; genus Petaurus; species Petaurus breviceps. The sequence goes on from NW_027187419.1 coordinate 322,335, forward strand.
GGACAGTGGTACCACCAACCTGAGACTGCCCAAGAAAGTGTTTGAGGCTGCAGTCAAGTCCATCAAGACAGCCTCCTCGGTCAGTGGAATTACGGACGTGCCTACAAGTGTAGGTGTTGAAGGGAGTTGGGGGGAAAAGAGGCACCAAAAAATCACATTAGGCGAATACCCTTATAGAGTACTGTGACATAGGGCTGCAGCTGTAGGGACCAACACCTGAGCTATCTTTGGACACTGGTCTTTCCCCATGTTTCTCAGCTATTCTCTGTCCTATCTTCCTCTTTCAGCTTCACCCTTCCCCCCCATCCATACCAAGAATTATGGAACGAGTACCTGATGGTCATCTAGTCCTGCCCATATATTAAGCCTCAATCTCTTCTACAGTGGCCCCAGCAAGTAGTGATTCAATCTCTACTTGAAGACTGCCAGTCAAAGCATTCCAATGCAATTCATTATTCCTATAAACTTTATCCATTGGTTCTAACTCTGTCCTGTAGAGCCAGGCAAAACAAGTCAAAACAAGTGACAAGTCTTCAAACAGCTGAAGGTAGTTCTTGTTCCACCATTCCAACTCATCTCCTCTTCCCCCTTTCTTTCAATTGATTCTAGAACATTTCTAGGAAACTCATCTAATTATTTTCCACTATATGTGATTCAGTTTCTCCCTTCTCTAGTCCAGTTTTCCATCAGGGCTGAACAAGTGATGGGCCTTTGCAGTACCAAAAAATGAGCAAAAGGTACAATAGAGGCCACTTTGTTATAAGTAGTCCTTCCAACTTCTATTTCTTCTTGGCCAAGACAGACAGAGAAATTCCCAGATGGCTTCTGGCTAGGGGAGCAGCTGGTGTGCTGGCAAGCTGGCACTACCCCCTGGAACATCTTTCCAGTCATCTCACTCTACCTAATGGGTGAAGTCACTAATCAGTCCTTCCGAATCACCATTCTGCCACAGGTATGTCTCTTCCTTAGTCAAACTGGGCCTCAGGAAAAGGAAGGTAAACAATGTGGGGTGGGAGGGATAGAATCTGGGCATAGCTAAATGGGGACAAAACAAATATGAAAAAGAACCATTGGATTAACCTTTCTTGGAAAACCGGGTCTCAAAACAGGCAAGGTATTTAATCTTTGAATCTATTTCCTCATCCTAAATGTCCTATCTCACAGAAATGCTGTAAGAATCAAATGAGATAAAAGCAAGACATAATATTAAAAAATGAATTGTTACTTTTGGGATGATCTTTAAGTATACTGCAGGACCAGAGAAAAGGTAGGGCAAGGATTTGAGTGAGATGTCCCTCACCCTGTGATCATCTACCTCCAGCAATATCTAAGGCCAGTGGAGGACGTTGCCACATCTCAAGATGACTGCTACAAGTTTGCCATCTCACAATCATCCACGGGCACTGTGATGGGAGCTGTGATCATGGAAGGCTTCTATGTTGTCTTTGACAGAGCCCACAAAAGAATTGGTTTTGCTGTCAGTGCCTGCCACGGTGAGAACACAGAGTTTGGGAAGCCAGAAGGTCTATATTTATTCTGGTTGGATAGTAGGAAATCTGGGACTGGGTCAACTTGGTGAGGAGTTACCTGCCCCTCAAAAGTCAACACACTGAGTAAGAGCTGTCAATACCTATCTTGCTTCTTGACCCTACAACTTAAGCATAGTGACCCCTGCTGAAAGCCCAAGAGACCAGAGGCCACCCAGGAACAGTTGTAGTATCCTAGAGCCTAGAAAAAGATGAGCACACACAGTGTACTACTTAGCTTACAAAGATAAAGGTGGGCACCATCACCTGCGAAAGACAGGCCAGGGAACAAGACTATGCAGTTAGCCCTGGGAGGTGTGGGTGTGGGGCTGGCATTCTGTGACCCCAAAAGAAACAAAGACTCTTGAGGCTTGCAGAACACTCCTCTGCCTGACTGATTTATGACAGACTGTTCCTCACCTAGAATAGGTTGTCTTTTAAACACATCCTAAAAAAGGGAGCTTTGACAGCTTCCATTTTCTAGGGTCTCCTAGATTTAGAAAGTTTTTTCATGTCTAACTCAAACTACCTTCAGGTACAAGACCTGTGCTGACTCACATGCCACTTTCCTTCCCCCCCATCCACAGTGCATGATGAGTTCCGGACAGCAGCTGTGGAAGGGCCCTTTGTTATCGCAGACATGGAGGACTGTGGCTACAACATTCCGCAGACAGATGAATCGACCCTCATGACCATAGCCTATGTCATGGCTGCCATCTGTGCTCTCTTCATGCTTCCACTCTGCCTCATGGTGTGCCAATGGCGCTGCCTCCGATGCCTGCGCCGTCAGCAGGATGACTTTGCTGATGACATCTCTCTGCTCAAGTGAAGGCCCTCCAGGCATCATAGGCCTTCTATGGCTGTCTACTCTGGCCACATGCAGGAGACATGGAGACAGAACATGTGACCAGAGAACCTCAGGACCCTTACCCACCAGCCTGCCTATCTTGACAGGGAGAGAACCAGAAGATACTGGCAAGGTGCGTCCCACAGGGATAATGTCTTTGGAAAGGGGAAGAGGAAAGAAGGAAGCTCTCCAATGGCAGGAAACCCCTTGGTCACTTCAAACCTCAGCTAGGAAATTTTCTGCTGCTTGAAACTTCATCCCTAAAAATTTCACCAACTCACCTACTTCTCCTCAACCCAAATCCTTCTCTTTTCCTTATTCCCAGAATTGGTACCATACCCAGCCTTTGCCCTGCTGGTGTCCTGGGATTAGACATGGCCCACCCTGGTTCTCTTCAGCAGGGGCTAATGTACAATAGCCCCTTATTTTTGTGTAGAACCTACATAAACAAGCCTAATTTGACTACCGGGATGAATTTTTAAAAATTTATGAATAGATTAGGGTATTTAAGTGATTTTTATTGGGGGTGGGGAGAAGGCAGATAGGGAAAGGAGAAGTTAGGGAAAAGCAGTAAATGGGAAGAACAGTCCATTTTAGGCCTTGCCATCTACATAGGATACCATCTCATATATCCCAAGCAGGAAGACCCCTATTTGGTAAGGCACTCCAGTTGTCATGAAAGAGCCAGACTGGTCCCCATACTATGGCCACTGATACTCCCTTTCCTATTCCTCTTGACTGATTTCAAAGTAAACTCAGAAGGAATCCTTATGAAATTTGACCAGCGTCCTCATCATTGCCTTCAGGAAAGAGCAACTAGATTGCAAATCAAATTTCCCCCACTGAGGTCCACTTGGCAAATGACTTTTTTCACTGCTTGGACCCTCTGTTCCAAGAGCACTGCTAAGATTTCTCAACCTCCTCCATTCCCCTCCTCCTTTTATGTCATACCCCCAGAGAGAATAAATGGAACAAGGCAGAGCTTGGTTGTATTTCTTGAGCTACCTGACCAGAGGGTCTCTCATCTCTTTCCCTTCCATCTCACCCCTTTACTGAGACACAAAGCTCCCAGGAGTCCTCTAGGACTCTGCAAGCTAGGGAGTTAAGTGAAAGGATGGGAGACTTTGCCCTTAGTCTCATAAAAGAGAATCTAGGACTTTCAACAAGTATGGAGTTGGGCCTCAATCTCCTTTGTGTTCAGCTATAAATAGGGATCAGGCATCTACTCCCTCACTATCCTAGACCTTTCTCACCATCCTACCCCTGTCACATTCAGGTGGATGAAGCATCTTCCAGTGCCACTGGCAGCTCCCAAAACTCAGTGCTCTCTGGTCTTGGTGCTGTCTTTAGTACCAAAGCTGTCCAGAGAGAGGACAGCAACCTCCTCCTCACAGCTTCATCATTTCATTGTGGGCTTATCTTCCCTCAGAGTGCCACTTTCCCCTGGCTCCCTGGTTCCCCTGCCCATGTGTTATACTGCCACCTAGGTTTGGGCACAAGGGGAACAAGTTCATCTTCCTGCAGCTGAGGACCCGCTGTAGCACTAGCGGGAAATGAGAAGAAAAATACAAGTAACCTCAACTCCACCTCAGCCCCCTCAAAGGAAGTTTCCTCCTCTGCAATTTTTTCTAGTCTAGCCCAACCAGTCTAGATGGGGACTGCCTGGCTCCTTTTCTGGGGTGGGGGAGGGGCGGGGGGGGCAGTGGTGAGGTGAGAAGGGGAGAAAACCCATGGGGAGTTTCTGTAGTTTCCTGGCTACTCTGTGGACCAGAGCCTCAGCGAGCTTCCCACAAGCCATAAGCAAATAACAATGAGAATAATGGACCACAGCTTCTCATCTCTCCACCCACACTTGCAGTTCCTTTCCTTTCACTGCACCTGGTGCTGCTCTGGCTGATAGGGAGTACCCTGTACTGCCCAGAACTGATAGGAAGATCTCAAAAGACTGCTTCCTCCCAGCTTGGGACTTTACTTGGGTGTGTAAATAAATCTTTGGGATTGCTAGTGTGTAACAAAAAGGCCAAGTTCTGCTTTATAATCACTATCCAAGGCTGAGGAAAACTGGTTTTTTCCTAGCTCTTCCAAGGGCATAAAACCAACAACTTTGGTTAGTTGGTCTTGCAGCCCTCCTGTTATTTTTTTAAAGAGAAAACTGGTTGTACTTAATTCTTCTTTTTACAATTCCCTTCTCCAAGTTGCCCTACCAACCTTAAACTCTTAAATGTAAAGAAAATCCCTCTTAGTATCTGCTTCTCGCTTGTAAGATATGTATGTATATATCTATTTTTTAATTCTACCCTCAAAAGCCACTGTCCCATTTCCAATCCTCCTCATCTGGCTTACTTGGGTTCCATATTTGTAGGCCAGCAGACAGGAGGACAGATGGAACTTTGGTGTTGCTTTATAACAGTTCTTAAGACAAAAGGGAAAGAACTGAGCAACACTGAGGTCCTACTTCCCACACCAACCTCTCCAGAAGCACTTGTCAGCTTGCTATAGGTTAGGTTATCCAAGGGCCTTTGCTGGGGGAGAGGGGTGTTAACCTCTCTACTCTCTACCACACTCTTCATTCTCTCCACTCCCATGGCTCTAAAGGCTTTCTGGAGATAACTAGAAGTTATTGTTGCCCAAGTTAGCTTCCTAGATTTTTAGAAACACTGAGAGGCATCAAAGGTGGCCCAGAAGCTATGAGGTTCAGGGGAGGCAGAAAGGTCATGAATAAAGAGAATCACAAAACGAAGAGAACAAAGAATTGATCTCCAATCCTATCTACCATATTTTCTGCCTCAGACAAAGGAGTCAGAGTAAAAGCCAGTTGTTAGGAAGGCAGACATCAAAATTAACCAGAGAAATCTGGAGGAGGTAAAAATGCAGGACATGAGTCCTGTGCACTGGAGTAGCCTCCTCACCTCTGTTCCAGTTCAGCAGCAGACCATTTGAAAAATGCCAAAGGTGACTCATCCAGGCCACTTCCTTGACCTGATGGCCAAACAACGAATCTTGGCAAGAGCGACAAGAAAAGGGAAAGGAGAGAAAGGACACCTGGGTGAACAGATGGGAAGGGAGGTAAAAAAGATGACAAACTGTAAAATGGTAAAGATACAGACGGATCTGGAGGTCTTCTGCCATCCCTATCTAATCAGTAGCGTGTGATTACAAGGCTCCAGCAAAATTAAACAGAGCCTGCTCATACCGACCCAAATAATACAACCGAGTTCTTTCATATGGGACCAATTAAGAGTTGGTGTTTGGTTTTCACCTGGAAGAATAGTATTAGGGAAAGATCTAGCATTATGTCCTGTCAGAATGGGGACTCGATGGCTTAGGGTAAGATTCAGAGAGATCTAATAAAGGTATGATTTTTCCTAATATGGAATAAAAAAAAAAAACCCAGAAGAGACCAAAGGGCAAGATGTAGTGCTGGCCAGCACATGGATGGCTATCTGTAAAATGAAACCTGGAACCTAAAATTCATGACATGAAGAGGTTTAGTTTCTGGTGGCCTCCCCTCCTCATCCTACTCTGGTCTCCATTTTCCCCAATTACAAAGAACATATGCCCCCAGTAGCACTCATTTCAAATATTATAAAAACCACCCCAAGATAATTCTGTAGGTGAATTTGCACACAGATCTCCTCACCCCAGTGCCTGTTCAGAGCTCACCCAAGGACACCAAACAACTTGGTTGTGAACCAACTGCCTTAACCTTAAGGGGGGGAGGGGGGAGGGCTATAAATCTATAGACTGGGAGACCAGAAGCAAAGGAGAAGGTGAGGACTTTACAAAGTTGGTCTGTCAGAGATAGGGCACAGCCTAAGTCAATGGGAGCAAGGCATAGGAGAAGCTTGTAGGTTGTGCCAACCTCTACACAGACACCTGTATCCAGGAAGTAGGGTGGCAAGGGGAATAGGGGAATTTGATTGATATTGTTATTCTCAGACTGTGAATTCAATTTTGCTGATGTAAACTGCAATACTCTGTAAACCTAATGTCTACGTAAAAATAATGATCGTTAACACAGTAAATTATTCAATCTAAAGTCAAACAATCTTGCATTACATTTTTTTCTCTATCAAGTCTCATTTTATCTAGGATGATGCAGAAATGTCTTGAGGTTTCCAGTGAGTTAGGCATCTGGTTAGACAGCCGAGCAAACACCAGGATTCAATCCTATAAGAAGGGATGAGACTGAAGGAAATGGAGCTGCAGGCTGAACTAAATCAAAGCAAGGTGGTCAGACAGCAAGAGCAGCTTCCTAGGTGTTGTCTGTTATACTGTATTTGAAAATAACTCTGGGTAAGAATATCATCATTTCAATGCTACAGTGCATACTATTTTTCCTATGACTTGTACCACCAAGGGAAACCGCAAGACCAGGGGGAACGGAAAATTCTGCATAATATACATACTTTCATTTATGAATGTTTGCATACAGACTTTCTATACACACATTACCTATATAATAAAAATGTACATGGCATGAGTACACACTGCTGTATAAATATAGAGCTCTACAATCTTGAACCCTCTCCTTCCTGTTCACATCTGTCTCTCCTCTTCTTCCTTTCCAGCCAGGTCCATCACTTGAGAGTTGGACAAAAGGGACAAGTGTCATTTGTGTTGGTCTGGGCCCAGAATTTGATACACTGGAAAGGAGAAAGAGAAGCCTCAAGGTTAAGAGTTGTTTGCTATTGGGGGCAAGGGGAGGGGGAGCAGGAGGAGCAGGCACAGTGCCACTCTCAAGTCATGAGGCTTGAGATGACTAATAAGGGACAGATACTAGACCAAAAATTCTGACAGTGGGAGTAGAGTCCCTGGGATATGCCCAGAAAGACCAGCTCTGGAGCAAATAAGTGGGTCTTCATTATAGAGAAAATACTAAATTCCAACAGTCTGAGAATGTCACTGATGTATATATACCTAATATGATTTGCTCCATACCATGATCCCTTCATGTACAGAGATGGGTTCTCTTCATTCCCAACACTCATTCCCATCACCTCCCCCTTTGTGGGATGTACAGGTACATCCAGATGTTCCCACAAGCCAGTCAGTTCTAAGTATTCTTGCCTCTGCCTAGTGATGTAGTGAGAATGAAGAACAACTGGATTGTCAGAGGAAATCTGTTTTAAGTAACTTTCAACCCATCTCATTACTGGAGTTATAAGACTGGGATCAGGTTTTCATTCCATTCCTCCCATCTAAAGTTCCTGAGCAAAACAAATCTGGGCTAAGCTTACAGCAAGGACCCACCATTGTTGTACAGTTAGTGGCTATTAACAGCCAGCTGGGTAAAAGAAGGTAAAGAAGGGATAAAAAGAATATAGCATCTACCTCCTTGTGCAACACATGGGCACAGGCCATTGGGTGGAGCTCACTGGGCTGAACAAGCTTCTGGCACATTAGACACAGCTTGCAGGTGGATGGAGCCTACAGGGCAAACAGAGGCATGCTTTATAGTGGTGATTCTATGTCCTGAGACTGCTCCTTTCCTCTGTGCTCATGATCCCACAACCATACCCCCTCACCAAAACAGCTCAGTTGGTCTCTCTTCTCTAAAACCAAACCTCTTCCACTACTACACTCCATGCAGACCCAGCCTGGATCTCCTTTTCATTTCTCCATTTCCAACTCAGGTCCCAAAGCAAGAACTCTTTATATTTTTCTCCATCTCCGAACCCACTAAACCTGCCTATATCTCAGCTTTCAAGGAAATATATTCTTACATGTGAAGGCCTCCCAGGATAAGACACCTGAGCAGAGGGCAAGAACATGGGAGTGTTTATCTGAGCCAAGGGAGCAGGAAACAATGGAGCTCGGATCCGACCAAGGGGCTGTAGGCAAAAAATAAAAATCAGAAACAGGGAAGTTTTTAGTAAACTAAGCATTTTTGGAAAAAGGGGTACCAAAATTTTTCAGACTAGCAAAATAAAACAGCAGATTATAGATGCCCATGCATCCCTCCTACATGCTTTGTACACATTTTCTGGGGCTGAGCTCCCCCCAAGGAGCCAGGCTCACCTGGGCACTTGCTGCCAAGCGCTCCTGCTCTGCTAATCGTGCGGCCACCAGCTGAATCAGCTCCTCCATCGTCAGCCCAGCCATGGTGGTTCGAGCTGTCTTGATCTGCTGAAGGATGTTGGTCATCTGTGCCCTAACAAGGGAGAAGGTTGCAGGGATGAAGATATCGGTCCCTGTCTGTGGGGACTCCTGTGGGTCTTCCTCTTGTACCTGTACCCCAATATATCTCTCAGGGTATTAATCCTTTTTAAGAAACTTACTTGTTGCATTGTGGAAACCGAGCCAGCAGCTTCTCCAGGATCTTTTCTAGTTTGTCCACTGGCTGGGGTCGGTGAGATTCAGTGGGAGCCTTAACACCACCCAAGCCTGGTGGAGGTGGGAGGGAGGTAGCAGGGGACACATGTGGACCATGGGGGCCAACAAGAGAAGCCAAGCCAGGACTATTTCTCCCATGGGTAACAGGTAGAGGTGGGGAGGGCTGGTTGGGCCTTGAGATAGCGGGGTTCAGCATTGGGAAGGATAGGGCACGAGGGTCTGCGCTGGGCATGACCATGGGCATGGTAACTTGCCCAATGGAGAAAGGCATCCGAGGAGCCAGGGAAGGATTAGGTGAAAACACCTGAAGCATGAAGTCTGTCTGCAGAGTAGAAGAAAGAAAATAAAAAGAAATTTAGGAAATGGCAGCAGAAATCACTGAGTAACTATTAAATTGAACAGATATGGTCCCAATAGCTTCACAAATATAACCAAGAGACAGAGACTTGGCCACCACACAGAGAGAGAGCTTCCCCATTTCCAAGTTACTCACCTCTGAAGGGGGTGGGGGCAGAGTAGGGGTAGGGATCTGTGGAAGGCTACTCAACTTTGCCCCATTCCTCACCAGTTGGATATGGTTATTAAATTGGTCCTAGAAAAGAGAGATTAAGAAATTACCCTGCAACAGAAAACTGAGACACATTAGCCTCATTTTGGATAAGAAAGGTGATGGGAACGTGGTAGAAACATCTTGAAACAAAAATAGAACAGTAGCGAGCTCAAAGTAGTAAGCTCCCTGTCACTGAATGTGTCTAAATAGCAGTTAGGTGGCATAGTGGAGAGACTGCTGGACCTGGAGTCAGGAAGACCTTGGTTCAGACTTACTAACTCTGTGACCCTGGAGAAGTCATTTAACCTTTGTCTGCCTCAGTTTCCTCATCTGTAAAATGGAGATAATAAAATCATTTAACTCCCAGAGCTATTGTGAGGATAAAATAAGATACTGTAAAGAATTTTGCAAATTTTAAAGTATTTTTAAATATTATTATTATTATTCCTATCATAACAAAGGATAAAGGAACACCTGTTAAGAATGATATAGAAGTACTAGGTGACTTTCTGGACTAGATAGGCATCCGAGTCCCTTTAAAATCTCAGAAAACATTAATTCTGAGAAACTTCAATACCACTGTCACATATATGTGTGTACATCAATGAAACTGGCCATAAATTGCCCACATTACAGAAACTCTTCCTCTGCCCAGGTCTGTAGCTTTTCATTAGGCTCACCCGGACATTCTCCTTCATCATCCGAACTCCATTCAATCTTGTCTCCCACTCCTGCTTGGAACGGATTGTTTCCAATGTTGGAGGTGTTGACCTTTCCAAAAAGCAACAGGAATTTATAGTTAGAGAAAGAAACTCTGACCTTGCTCTTTAAGACAACCAAACAAACATCTGAGTTCTAAGTTCTTTGTCCCATTGTAAATCATATTTTCTAGTTCTACATGGGTCCTCCAAATGCCTGGGCAGCAAGTGACGAAACATCAGGAGTAAATCCTCAGAAACTTAAGTCTGCCCATTTGGGAAGCTCAATGCACAACTGCAAATTATAGTACTAAAAGTCTGACAGCATAGAGCTGGACTCAGCAGTTGGGGTTTCAGAAAGACAGTGGAGGAAAGGTCTAAACTTGAACTTTAGGCCCGTGAGTCTGAGGCCCCAGGGACATGGCTCACTTGATATAGGTCAGGTGTAGTTCTGCCTCCTTTTCTGCTTCTTCCAGCTTTAACACTAGCAGCTCTTTCCGGCTTTCCAGTGATAAGATCTAAAGAAACCATGAAAAGGCTTATTAATTTGCATCCACATAGGACTATCTTTGGACAGACATGCAGAGGCTTACAGACCTCCACATGAACCCTGATTTCCAGAGACATCAGCCCCTCCCTACCTCAGCTTTCCAGGCTCGTTCAGTTTCCTCCATAATGTTCCGGTTGATCTCACCATCCTGATTCTTGAGCTTGTCCAGCTCCATCTCCCATAGTTCCCTGAAGGACCAAAAAAAAAAAAAAAAAGACAAGATTGATGGGGTAGAGGCTAGATGGGGGCAGCAAAGCAAAAAATTAGACCCAGAATTGGTCCAAGATAAAGTGAGAAGGTGAGCCTGAATAATAGAGCCTTACTACATAAAGCAAGTTAATTGTTTTAGAGAGATGATACTGAAAGTACTCTAATATTGTGACATGGTCCTACATATGAAATTCAAGGAAGAACAAAACAAAGTGCCTTACTGGCTCCACTTGCTAAGCTGTATCTATGAGGCAGAGCCATCAATAGAAGTTCAACAGTACCCAAAATTTAAATAAGCTACAGTTAGGAAGACTCAGATTTATTAGGGAGTCTCTCATGGTTCCCAACTTCCTTTACCCATGGAAACCAACATGTAGGATTATGTGCAGGAGCACACAATGCCACTACTAATCCTAAATTCCAAGGCAATCAAAGAGGAAAAGGTCCTATAAGTACAAAAATATTTATAGAAGCTTTTTTTGTGATAGTAAAGAACTGAAAACTAAGGGAGGTATGTGAACTAACACTTACCTGTCAGGCAGCAATTGTTTACCTGCTAGCAGATATTGGCTATTTTATTTTCACCACCCTATTTTCCTAGCTATTACGAAGATGGCTATGTACCACTATCCCTATCTACCATTCCCATTATTTCCCTCCCTCCTCGTTGCATAGATTGTGGCACACTCATATATAGGACTGAAGGCACTAATGAAGAATGGGTTCAGAAAGCGCATCTTCCTGTATTATATTTGATTCAAAGCAGGAAAATGGCTGGGAATAGCAAGATTACTCAGACCAAGGGAGAAGAAAGTGAGGTGAACATTTAAATTACATTAAGTGATTTTTATTTTTTAAAGGAATAGGGATAAAAATGATAAAAATTTTTAAGGGAAAGGGATAAAAATGATCTTAAGAGAAATAGTCCTACTTTTCCTCAGCCTGTTCTGCGATTAGAGAAACAATTTTATTCTCCTTCTCCTCCTGATTTTCCAGTAACCTGCATGTGTGAGAGAGAGAGAGACCAATTTACTTCCTGAAATTTCTGCAGCCTTTTCCTCTTTCACACATTCTTGCTTTTGCCCAGATCTCTCATCTCCCATTCTTTTCCAGGGACTACTCAAAGATTTGCCTGGGAAGTTAGTCATTCTGCTGACAGCAGAGATTGACTTGTGTGACTTGGCTAGCTAGAGAGTTGGCTGTCCCTGTTGTCCTTTGCCACTCTATAGGCAGTCCTCCCATGGACCTTGATTCTCTAGAACCGGGTGATCTTTCTCAATTGAGGATCTACAGTATAAGTTCTATTTTCTTCCCCTGCTAGACTCTCTGCTACTCAAATACTAGGGGAAAACCAGTAAGTGCCATTAGAATTTTCTTATACATAAAACTTAAGGATGGGTTAGAGCAGCAGTTCCTTTTATACACTGTTTTTTTTTTCTGATAATGGCACCACATTTTAGAGAAGAATAAACTGGCATGTAGATTTAAGCATTGGAAGGAACTAGAGGTTATCTAGTACAACATGATATAGCTGCTTTCTATGATGTCCTCAAAAATACCCCAAACATCTCCTGGGGTTTTTGCATTGTCTTTGTATTCCCTGAGCCTAAGCCCAATGCCTACCACATAGCAGGCACTTAAATGCTTACTGAAGGAAAGGGGTGGGTAGATTAGAGAGATCATTAAGTCCAACACTTTCATCTTACAAATGAGTAAATTGAAACCCAATTAGTATAAGTAATTTGTTCAAGGTCTCACAGTATTAAGTAGAAACAAAATTTGAACCCAGGTCTTGTGGCTCCATATCTAATACTCTTTTCACTAAGTCTTGATGCCTCTCATCTAGCAAAAAACTATCAACCAAAGTATCAAGCTACTACTTCAGTCACTTATCAACAAGCATTTATTAAATTTATTGTTTAATGAATTTATTAAACATTTATTGTATGTCAGAGGCAATTAGGTGGTACAGTGGTTAGAGCACTGGGCCTGGAGTCAGGAAAACCTAAGTTGAAATGCAGCCTCAGACTTACTAGCTGTGTGACTATGGGCAAGTCAATATTGTCTGCTTCAATTTCCTCAAATGTAAAATGAGGATGAGAATAGCACCTACTTCCCATAGTTGTTGAGAGGATCAAATGAGATGTTGGTAAAGCACACAGAAGAGTGTCTGGCTCATAGCAGGTGCTTAATAAATGCTTGTTTCCTCCCTCTTCCCTTACCACTATGTTTAGGCTCAGGGAACACAATGCCCTCACACTACTATAATTAGAAAAATCCTTTATGCCTCATACCAATGGGAAAAATCTGCCAATGTAAGTAAAGGAAGCAGCTCCTTTGAACCATTAGGATTACTAATGGTTCAAATGGTCAGAGACGATACATGTTCCATAAGTCAGGCTTACTTGTTGGCTATTCTAATAACAGGTTACAATTTTTTTAAATCCCTAGAACATCTTTTGTAAAGAAACTTAAGATACAAAAATAATCATACTCTGTGAACCAATGATGCCATAATTTGAAATATACTCTGTAAGTATTATCAAAGTCAAAATGAAAAACTCAATGTTCAGGTGTTTTCATAGCAGTATTATTTGCAATTGCAAAAAACTAGATGCAACCTAAATGCCCATGAATAGGGGAATGGTAAAATAAACTGTGGAACATTAATGTAAAGGGATTCTATAATGCAATTAAAACGACAAGTATAAGAAATACAAAAGAAATCTAGAAAGACTGTTTTTAAATAATGTAAACTGAGAAAAAGCAAAACCAGAAGAGCAGAGTATACACTAATATGACCATATAAAATGAACATAAATATGAACAAAGAATCCTTATGGGGAGTTAAGAGTGACTCCAAGTGTATGTTATTTTATGAGTTAAAGTAAATTAAATGTAAATAGTTACCAAAGAAGTTTAATTTATTTTGTCATCACTCAAATACTAAATTTTGAAACTTTTTTAAAAAGGAAGTTTATATAAATCCTTACTACTTTTTTATTAGGTCAAGTAATATTCTCTTTTAACAGAATGGGAAATAGACATTTAACATGATTTGTGTAATACTCAACAGTGAGTCAGGGGCCAGGACTAGGAAACCCAGATCTGCTTTCTCGATCCACTTTAATTACCAATATTTTACTTTAGACTGCTTTGCCTTCAATATGTATAGGTCTCTTCATCTTAAAAAAAAAAAAAAGCAAAAAACAACCCACTTCATATGACCCTGATGTTTTCCTAAGGTAACTATTATTTCTCATCTTTCTTCTGTCAAATGTTCGAAATGAATGGTCTGCACCTGCTGCCTCCATTTACTTATCACCCATTCACTCCTTAACCTCCATGTAATATGGCTTCCATCTCACCATTCCACTGAAATCGTACTCTTGACATCACCCACAGACTTCTTCCTCTGTTTCTAATGTCCCCAATTTCTCATCTGCCAGTCTTAGCCACCATCTTCTCCTTGACACTCACCTTTCTTGGCCTGTGACACTGCTCTCCCCTCCTTCTCCTCTCTCTCCTCCATCCTCTAACTTACATACGTATTCCCCAAAGTGCATCTCTCCCTCCTCTCGCCCCCACCTACCCCAAGAGACAAAAGGGACCAAAGAAAACATCTAGCTCAACCCTCACATTTTGCAGATGAGGAAACAAGCACAGACTTAACAAGAAGAACTGGAATTTGAAGCCAGGTCCTCTGAAAGGCCAGCTCTGTTTTCACTCTACTGTACGCTTGGATATTACACTGTCACCTCAAACTTAACATGTCAAAACCCAAACCACATTACTACACAAACTGATTACCCCTCCTAACTTCTCAATTTCCAACAACAGTAGCAGTATTCTCAATTACTCACATTCAGAATCTTAAGATTCATCTTTAGCTCCGCTCTTTTCCTTGCTTCCTATAGCCAAACAGTCATCAAACTAGTGATTATTTCATCACAAAGTTTCTCCCCTACTTCCTATTCCTATTGCTACAACCCCAGTTAAGGCTGTTATCACTTCACTAGTTACATTTATCCAATTTATCCTACACACAGCTGCCATATTAATCTTCCTAAAATGCCATTTGTATTATGTTATTCCCTTGCCCAACAATTGCCAATGGCTCCTCATTACTAAAAACATAAAATCCACAGACTAAGGTCTCCCACAACCTGGCTCCAATCTATCCTTCCAATCTTAAACTCTACTATCTCCCAACATGAACCCTCTATTCCAACTAGGTCAGTCATCATTTACTGTACCTCAAACATACCGAGCCCATGTTTTTACACAAACCATTCCTCTGACAAATTCCTTTTTCCTCTCCTCTTATCCAAATACCACCCATCTTTCTTCTTAGGTATAGCTCAAGTCCTACATCTTCCACAAATCACTCTTTGATTTCACTAACCTAAAGAGGTTTGAATTCCTTTGGCAGTATTATAATCCACACCACTCATTAGCAAAAATTATATGATTCTTTGTATTGTTAGTTAACTTTTTGCATATGGATTGCTCCCCAATAAAGACAATTGATTCCATGAAGGGAAGGACCTTGGTCTTATACTTTCTTGTATTTCCCAAGGCTTTGTATCTAATAAGCCTTAATTTCTTGATAAGCCTTTAATTTCCATATGCTAACCTGAAAATATACCAGCTAAATGGAAGTCAAGCAGGTGAGTTCCCATGGAGGCCTTAACTATCATTCATTTTCTATTCAGGAGAAACTGATTTTTCCAAAATCATTTATACATAATTACAGCCCAGATCATCTGGTAAGGCAGTCTATACAATAGCATCCCTACCTAAGCACTGACTATGGTGTCAGAAAACCTGATTTCAGATCCCTGATCTACTTTCTAGCTGTGTGGGCAAGTCACTGTTAACCTGAACTGCAGCTTCTTCATTTAGGATGAGGAATTGAGGACAACAATAATTGTATTACCTATCTCACAAGACTGTGGTTAGACCAAATAAGAAAATTATGTAAAGTTCTTTATAAACAAGCTATTATCATTCTAATATGCATCAAGAACAAAGAATGCAGCATGAAAGCAAAATGAATTTTGATTGGCATTGCAGTATTTCTGCTACGCATCCTGAGTTACAGACAGGAACATGGATCAATCGATGGGTCATTCAAAATACAAGTTCAGCATCTCACAAAGAGAAAACACTATTCATTGCCTTTCTCAGGGTTTCACTGTCAAAGTCAGAAAGCTTGGAATATAGCCCTACCCCAAGGACAATGTGGTAGTGGCTTTGCCTTTCTGATGTTAGCAATAACCTTGAAGGATCCAACCTAGGAAGCAACTCAAGCCAGAAACTGGCCCCAGAGTAGGCATCCATAAGATATTCTCCATGCTAACTAGAAAGATTTTCCAAGGAAAATGTAGATACATGACAACATTCAGTATTTCTCCTGTTTGGGAGGGTGTGTGTATATCCATTTCAGATGTATTTACTTGGTACCTTACTCCAAACAGTTCAAAGAACTTTACAGATTTCTTTTTAATAATTCATCCTCAAAATACACATTTAAGATAAGAAAGTGACAATGCCATGATTCTTATTTAGGAGGAATGAGCACCAAGAAATGAAGATGTTTGTTCAAGGTCCTCCAAAAAGTATTTGTTAGATGTAGCTGTTTAATCACTCAATAAACATCTGATTGCATACTAGGAACACAGCCCTCTAATGAGGTACTATTGGGGTATAACAAAAAGTAGGACATGATCTCTAACCTGAACAAATTTATAATCTCCATGAAGAGACAAAATGTAAATACATCTAAGGTTAACTAGTAATAAAAGGAAGGAGGGACAAGACAATTATGGTAGTCCAAAAGAGAGTATAGCCATGGTGCAAGTGGGGAAAGCTTCACAGAAAGGGTGGTCCCTAAGGAGGGAACTTGTCAGGTAATGAAGATCTGCATAGGATTAGAAGAGGAGGGAGAAAAAAGTTCCAAATAAAAGGAACAGTATGAGTAAAAGTCAAGAATCAATAACAAACAAGGCATACTGGGGACCATGACATTTCTTAAAATCAAAGAAACTGCTGCATTTGGGAATAGCAACCTTGTCTCATGCCCATAGTTCACATAAATGAAGACAATCCCTACACACAAACTATACATCTAATAGGATGAATATGCAGAAAGAAGACTTTATTTTTTCATTGAGAAAAAGAACTCCAGACTTAACAGAATGGGGGAACATGTTATAGTAGTACTTAGGGAAAATTCCACTGAAAAACTAAGTGAAACTTCCAACACTGTAATAAGCACCAAAAACTTTAACTATATATAAAAACCTGCAAAAACCAGTCACATAAAGAAGACAGCACTAATTGAAAGAACTTATGTCTAATGCAACTCTCTCACAAGATAGTTAATACTCAGAAAATACACAACCTCATAAAATCACAGAATTTTGAAACTGGAACAGACCTGGAAGCTCATTCAATCTGACCCTAGGCCAAAGGCATAAATCCATTCTACAACAACCCTGATAAGTGGTTATTTAGCCTCTGTTTAAATATCTTTAGTTATTCCTCTTCTTAACTTATTGGTATATCATACCTCTGTTACTGACTTAGAAACCAGTAAGACCATAAGTGGTACCAGCTCTTTGGTGTATTTATAACATTGGTAAGGTCAATGGGTCTGCAGATCCCACAGGGTTTTCCTTTATTCCTAACAGAATGAATTACCTTCTGTTCTTCTCACAGAGCTTCTCAATTTCAGCTTTCAGGTCCTGCTCCTTCTGAAGAAACTCCTTCTTTTCCTTCTCTATCTTCTTCTTTGTTTCCTGTCGCTTGATGGTCACATCCTGGATGGCCTTTAATATCTCCTAAGGTTTTAACAATCATACAATACAGGAGGTAACTTTTTGACGTTTGGCTCAAAGGTTATCTCCACTCAACACAAATATGTGAGAGAAGAGAACTGCCAGAAAGAACACTCCAAAAAGGTTTTAAGTGTTTTGCTAAGGTATTTATACCTCTCCTCATTTCCACTGAGAAAAAAACAAAAGCAAAGTCTGATCAGAGGCTAAAACAAGCCTACATGCTGGAATACCTGATGACTCTTCATCTCTTCTTCTCTCCGCTGCTGTAATTGCTTTAGCTGCACCTGAAGTTGATTCTCCACCTGTCTCTGCTTGTCCAATACTTCCTGGTACCGCTCCTTCAGCAGTGTCCTTTCTGTCATCATTTTATCCTGGCAGTGACCATAGGAGGAAAGGTGGTGGGGGTTTATATTATTTATTCACCAAAGGAGGAAAGCTGACTTTCCAAAAGAGAGGACAAAATGTGCAACACCAAAGAACAAATAGCCTCAATTCAACAAGCATGTATTAAATGCCCACTAGGTACTAAGCAAATACACTAAGTGCTAGAGGACACAAAGACAAAAAAACAAAATAGTTCCTGCCCTCAGGGAGCTTACATTCTAATCAAATATATCCCCTGAGAAGGAAGATTGGTGAGCCCTTCTGAGAACCACCAGGGAAGGAACAAAGTATCTGAGAATGATTTCTTTCTGTTATACTCTATTCTGCTGGATTGTCTAGAAAACTTTTCACAAAAGGAAAAATCTACTCAATCAATGGTTAGGCATCCAAGTCTCTAAGAGACATGGCTCAGTTCTGCCAGTGCCTTCATGTCTCTCACCTCAACTTTTCTACCTTTATCAGCAAATCAAGGATAGTGTTACTCACCTTTCAAGGAGGTTCTGCAGCTTTACTAAAAGAGGCTCAAGTTAATGGTTTCTGAAAACACCTGGTATAGGGTCACCATGTAAAATTTAGAGGCAAAACTGCATTAACAGTACACATTCAAACTGAGCTTGTTTGCTATGAAAGGAAAGGAACATAAGGTATGTTTAAAGCCTCTATGGGTGAAAATGCCTCATTACCAAAGCAAAAACAATAGCCTCTCCAAGAAAATATAACATTAGGCCAAGCTAATTACCTTAGGCTGAAGGATGAAATGGAACCAAAATGTCTCCAATCAAATGAAGGAAGTCTACTCTGATAACTTTACTACCACCACCTAAGGGATCAAGAGTTTCTCTTCTTTAGGCTTTCCTTTTCACTTCTCTCTGGCTCATCTATCTCCATGGAGAGTTTTCAGCACAACAGTCAGGGTGAAAGAAGCTATTTCACACCAACATTATCACAGATAAATAAGTTACAGATAACAACAATAATTTACATTTATACCACAACTGAGGAATCACTTTCTGTACAACCACCCTTTGATGTATGGACACAACCTCAGAACTAATCTGCCTTGACTTGCCATCACTTTGTGATAAGATGACTTAGCTGCCAGGTTAAGCAGTTTACTCCTATACCCTACACCTCGACATCCTTTCTCCTCAAGCACCAGGTCCACCTGAGTTTCAGGTTGAATCTATCCTTTCCCAACATGTCACCTAGCACTATTTTACGATAAAAGTTTCTCTTCTCCAAGTTTTTTTTTTTCATCCAGCTAGACAAATGCTCTACTGGGACTATTTCTCATTTTCAAACCTTTCTACTACTTTTTCTAGTTAGTACATATCCGTTTCCATCTGCCCTTATAGCAACTTCAACTTGCAAAAATCACTCCACTTTCTCATCTCAAACTACTTGCTTTTAGTCTTTATGCCTGATCTCCTAGTTCACACATCTTGCCCTGGAGGCTCTCTCTCTGGCCCCAAAATGTCTGCATAAATAGCCTTCTTTCATTACAACAAAGATACACTCAAATGAATGTATATTTTGGGGTTGGGGTTTTTGCCAAGCTCATAGCAAGGTGATCACCAATGAAATATAGTACAAATGAATGAAGCCTTCTGTCTAGTTTCAAAAAATCTATTACAAAAGCACAGGATGGAGACAACAGCAACTTGGGTGAAAAAAGATTGAAGAATTTTATCTGACTACAAACTCAATACGAAATAGGTCACATGATTGGTACATGGCTAATGTACTCAGACTACATTACCAGAAGAATAATGCCCCAAACAAGATATTATTTCCACTTCAGTCTACACTGATTAACCCACAACTAGAATGCCAGATTCCATTCTGGGAACCACATTTAAAGACCTGGGAAGGTCAATCAAATCACTTCTTCATAGCTTCTTTCATATATTTCAAAAGCTACCATGTAAACAAGGAATTAGACATTCTGTTTAATACTAACAAAAGCTAACATTTACGTAGAGCTCTGAGGCTGACAAGATAATTTGGTTCTCACAATGACACTATGAGATTGGTGCTATTTTTATCCTCATTTTACAGATAAGGAAACTGGCACTAACAGAGAGATTAAGTGACTTGCTCATTTTATTTTATTAAAATAAAATTTAATATGTATCTCAGGATTGGAACGAGGCTCTTCCTAATTCAGTCCAACATACTATCCTTCTGTCACTTAGCTGCCTCAGGAAGGAAAAGTACTAGGTGAAAGTTACATACTGAAAAATCTCATAAAAACTTAAGAAAAAAAACTTTTAAAAAATCTGAGCTGTTCAAAAGTTAAAGGGGCAGATATGTGAGATATTAACTCCCAATCAATGGAAATACTCAAGCAAAGAGACTAGATGACCACTTGTCAAAGATATCATAGGAGGAATTCCTGATCTAGATGAAAGGCTACACTAGATGCGCTTAAAGGCCCTTTCTAACTCTCTAGATTCCATGACTCCTGATCAGTGAGCTTCAGAATCACCATGCAAATACCTACCAAATTCTTTTCAATATCCTGATCTGTATTCACCTCCAAATCAGCAGTCTTGAAGTCAGTCTGCAAAGGGAAAAGTAATCACATTCAGAGCCGTTTGGAGACACTTTAAAGTAGTAAAACTGCTCCAAGACTGATATTCTTCCCTCCATCACAGAGTGCCCCTGACACCCCTAAGGAGCCAACCCTTCGCTATTCCTTCTGTCAGTTATGGAGCAAGTGAGACAAGGTGGATACTGTAATAAACAACCATCCTTGAAAACAGCCTCAGCAAAGACCCAGCAATAGACTGAAAAATAAGTCTAAAAGCTAGAGATGATAACTGGGTTTACTAAAAGCTATTCTATTACTAGACTGTACTTCCTCCTCTGATAAAGCACTCCAAATTCTAGAAGAACTAACACCATCAGGCAAGGCGCACTGTACTTCCTAAGACATAGTTACAGATAAATAAGGATCTTTAGCACAAGGATAAAGATGAGCAAATCTGAATCCTAAATGAGCAATGAGGGACGTAAAACTCCATACGTGTCCACTAAACAGTGTGAAAAAATTAATTCTAGGGCATAAAGTTGATAATTACATCAATCTAAACACTGTTTACTTAACAATAGTATGGAGCTATATAGAAGTAATGCTAGACATCTTTGGAACAGCAACCCACAAAGAATGGCACAGTATGTTCTCCATCAGGTATGAGAAACTGTCTCCCACCCTTAACATATCCCCAAGTTCTGGTTTTGACATTTGAAACCTGACACTTGACCTGCACAGCAATGTTCTGAGAGGGCTTCAAGGATGAGCCATCCTGATCCACATCCTGACCAGCTCTGTCTCCTGAAACCCCATTCTCCCCATTTGGTGGAGGTCGGTAATCCAGGCCTGTATCTTCGCTACCTTCCAGTGGGACAGAAGCTTGTAATTCCTCTTCTGAATAATCCTTGGAGGTATTCTGATGATTCACATGGCACTCTGCCTCGTGAGGCAGAGAAGATAGTTGCAGGCTATCTCCAAAGTGTGTGTGTTCCTCTTCTCTTGCTACAGTGGTCAAATCCTCCAAATCAGACTGACCAGTGTCAGTACCCAGGGACAAAGTCTGAATGTCTATGGAACCATTTCCAGGAAGATCAAGAGCTGTGGATCCCAAGTCACCTCCTAAAGTTGCATGGTCCTCTGTGCTTGGTAACACGTCACCTACTGATGAACCAGGACTCATTTTTGCACGTTCCAAACTAACATCTCTGCTATTTTCCTTGGTTATCACTTGGTCGCTAGATCCTATCAACAGAGACAAGCTCTTGTTTTCCTGCACAGATGTATCTCTTGGGCTGTTGAAAATACAAGTTAAAATTACTGTAGCTCCTCATACTTTTCTTTCTTCATCACAATCTTGAAAAAGAACCTGATTTTAAATTCAATCCCATTCACCCCATGTTACTATAGAGATTATTTTATTTATAACAGGGAACCTAATAATCAGGAAATCCAGTAATTACATTCTACTTTATAATGTGTTTCCATTGGTGAAATAAGACCTATTAACTTTATCTAATGATGAATTCATTCAATAAGCTGTAACTAACTGTAATAAACACTATGAGAAGGACAGGAACTGTGGAAGAGGGATTATGGTTGGCCTGAAAGTGCAGAACTGAGACCACCAGATAGAGATTATAGGGAGGCAGATTTCAAGTCACTTAACAATTAGAGTTGTCTAAAAATGGAATGGGTGGGATACAGGGCAGGTCTTCAAGTGAAGACTGAATGACCATTTGTTGGGGATGTTGTAGATGTAATTAAGGACTTGGATAGAGGTTGGAACTAGATGATCTCTTCCATCTTCCAGTTCTGTAACTCTGATTCTATTGCAAGCAGAAGATGTAGTCACTACCCACAAGGAACTTAAGTTGAGAGGATAAAACTAAAAGCATACATTAAATAGTAAGAGAACATTAACAAATCAGTAACAAGAACTGGTGTTAAGCTAATAAAATAATATTTTTTTTTACAGGTTAGGAAAATGCAAAGTTAAACCAGAGTGGGGCTAATTGGAGGTTTCTTGTAGGAGATGAATTAGCAGTAAGAATAAGATCAAAAGAAACTAAAAGAGGAAAATTCTTTCATTTCCGATTCAGTTTGACCATCTCACAAAGTGTATGAATCTATCCATTAAAACTAAGAGTAGTCATCAGAAGAAAGAGCACTAAACTTTTCCCAAGAATTCAGCAAATATTTTTAAGTACCCACTTGCAACTTTCCAACAGCTACCCACACATTACCTGAGACCATCAGGGAGACCTTCCTCTGTGTTAGAACCACAGGAGGCAGCAGTTTCTTGAGAAGCAAGAGCAGAGGCGGAATCACTGCTTAGTTCAGAAGCCATCATGCTCTCTGCATTTAGAAACAAATCCAAGGCTGCAAGTATCAAAGCATTGAAACAAATTTATCTCTCCTGTTCAAAATGTTCACAAATTACAAATATCCCAGAGAAACAGGGGGAAAGAAGGGTTCATTCTAAAAGGTACTTCTATTTCAAAATATTATTAGTCACTGGCTCAATTCCAGTGAAGACCTAATCTTCAGTAGTTGCCATATTTCTATCAGAAATATGGGACTCTTTATAGTAATTTTGTCAAACACATGTAAAAATGCATTATTAATTTAGAACAATGGCTCTCAAAGTGTAGTCCTTGAGAACTATCCCCTCCTCTGTAGTCTACTGGCCCAATCCTTTGTATTCAATATTATTAATAATTAAAATCCATTATTTTTCAATCTGAGTTGAAAATTATATATAAACATATGTGCATCTTTATGTGTACAAATACATATACTGTATAACATACACAAATAAAATCATAGGTCTACATATATACACATCACATACATAGTTTGCAAGCATGTATTATATACACACACCCATGCGTGTGTTAAAGATATAATACTGTTACACATGTTATATGGATGTGTAAATATGTATGCATGATTACTTTATCTTATCAAAAGTGGTTCCATCTATCCATTAACTTCAGGGAGGTTTTTTGTCTTTGTTTGGGGGGGAGGGGTTTGGCCAAGGTCAAATAACATAGAAGAGTGGTATTAGAGACAATCACTTAACACTGTTGAATTACCACAACAGTATCAAGCATGAAAATAATAAAGGAAATAAACGTTTGTGTCAGACACTGGTGCTAAGCTTTTTTACTTTTAACTAATAACTCAAATGAGAAAGCAGGTAACAACTTCCAAAGAGATGTGTAGGAACCACAAGCAAGAAAGATGTCTAGCTTTTCCTTCATCCCTCAGATTCATAGTTACCTCTGAGACAAAGAATAAAGGAACAGAATATAATTTTAGGCACAAGTAAGAGTTTTTGTTTTGTTTTGACAAAGGTACTTGGGCCTCCCTGGTTATTGATGAGAAAGGGTGACAAGTATATCTCTAAGGGTTAGAGATGCCCGTTCTACTCCTATTTGTCACTGATTTGTTTCAGGATGCTCTATGCCTCAGTTTCCCTTACTATACAAATGAGAGTAACATCCATTTCCAAGCACTTCTTTCAGCTCCTGATCAAAATCAAAAGGATAACTCACCAGGGTTAAGATTATGGCTAGAAAAGAGAGCATCCATATACCAAGCAGAGTTTGGGGTGAGGCAAACCTAAGTACCCCCTCAGTGGGTCCAAGACACAGAACCGAGAGAGGCCAAACGGGGACAGTGGAAAGGGAGCGGGCGGGGGAGGCGGCCTTCAGGCACTTGGGGCTGGAGGGCGCAGCACCTGGGGACCAGGTATGGGGAGAGGGGCAGGTCTGCGTGCCCCGCCCCTCCCCACCCTTCGGAATGTGTCCCCAAGGGGAGAGGCTGCAGGAGGTGGGGTGGGGAGGAAAGAAGACAAAGGAGGGTGATGGAACATTGCACGCACGGCCCCTAGGCTAAAGGGAGGCTGCCCACCCAGCTCCCCACCCCCGCAAGGCCCTCCCCACCCCCGTTGCCCACTGCCCAAGACGTGCAGAGCGCCCCCCCACGGCCCCGGGCCAGGCCCTCCCGCGGAGCGTCCATCCCGGTCCAGGCCCCACAGCCCAGGCTCGGCCTCCTTCCAACCCCCCGGGCTGGGCCCCCTCCGGCCCCGTCACAACCCCTCCCGCCCCGCCCGAGCGCCCCCTCCCCACCGCGCGCCCTCCCCCCGCCCCGCTTCCCACCGCGGGCTCTCTCCCAGAGCCGGCCGCGCGGCCACGGGGACGGGACGGGGTTGGCGGGGGGGGAAAGGGAGAAGGTCTGGGGTCTGGGGCTGGGGGCCAGGGACGCACCTGAGCGGGTGGAGCGCGCGGCCGGGGGGAGGGGGGGAGGGGGTCCCGAGGAAGGGGGGAGGGGGAGGGGTCGGGAGCCGGGCCGCTCGCGGCACCTCCCACTTCCGGCGGCGGGGAGCGGAGGGGGCGAGACCCCGGGAGGAGAGGGGAGAAGAGAGGCCCGTCGGGCTAGAAGAGAGCGCCGCGCCTCCCCCGACGGCGCCCCCTGCTGGTCAGAGCTGGGAGCCTAGCAATGGAGCTGGGGGGCACTTTAGCCCTGAGTCGGGAGAGAGGAGTTCCCACGCGTGGAATGGAGATAATCCTTTTTACAAGCGGCGCCAAGAGGGCGGGAAAGGGGGAGAAGGGGAGGGAATAATCATTTATATGGCGCCCACCATGGCCAGGCACTGCGCTAAGCGCTTTCTTTTTTTTACAAATATTCTCTCATTTGATAATGAGATAATTTCTTCTGTTAAAAAAAGGAAGAAAAATTCTAATAAAGGAAGGATTCTTAGAAGTCCCTGAGTAAACAGAGGAAATTTGTCGATGCCAGCTAAAACCAAAGGAAGAAACCTCATCCCCTCCCCCGCCACGCTCAGGCCAGCCCAACCTCTTCCTCCCCCGCCCCCTCCCGCAGGATCGATGTATGATTGGCTGCGCCTCCATAGCCGGAAGTGACGATACTGTCACCGGCAGCCCCGGCTCTGTGAAAGCTTGGACTTTCCGCAGCACCCGGACGGCGCTGCTGGGCAGGTACTGCGGGGTAGTGTCACCTGAGGGGGTGGTGTAGGTGGGCCTGGGAAAGCCGAGGCGCCGGGGGAATGGAAGAGTAGGGACCTCAGGAAGGGAGGACGAGGTGACTGGAACCCCGAGGTTAGGAGCTCCTAAGGTTGAAGGTGCGAGAAGTGACTGACTGAGCGTGGGACAAACCGCGTGGGTGGGGGAGGCGTGCGCGCGTTCTGCTGGGGGCCCTGGAGCTCTCGCCTGTGCTCTCCCGGGGGCAAAGGCAGGGGTACGGGCACGGGAGTTGGAGCCCGGATCCCTGGACTCCTGTCTTTAAGTGCAGTTGCTTCCTCTTCTTCCTTTAGCCTCCAAGGACTGAGGCCTGGCGGCTCTGGGGGAGAAAGTGAAATGGGTTGGGATCTATTTGCACAAGTCCAGACCTCAAAGTTCGGAGTTACAGCTGGTGCCTTGACCGTGAACCGGGTCTACCTCTCCCACGTTACCCCAGGGCTGCCCCATTTTTACTTTAAACTCAACAAATATTGGTTAAACACCTAGCATGTTCGAGTGACAGGCGAAAACCAAACTAAACAGCTCCTGGCTTCAAAAAAACTACCATCCTGCCACCTGTACACAAATAAATATAAACACCCCCACCAGCTTTGAGCTGTTTCCTCTTCTAAGACGCTTCAGATTTTTTGAGTTGCCAGGTCTTTTCGAGAAGCCAAATGGGATCCAATCCTGCTTCTGTTGCTCTCTCTACCTATCCCCTGATAGCTTAATATCCAATCGTGTGCGGTTCTTGTTCCAGATGCTTCTTGTACCTGAGGAAAATTTCTTTCTTAGTGGTCCGGCTCTTTCCCCCATCCAATCTGGGACAAGGGTCTTTGATTAGTGAGCTTTCACTTTTTCTTGTTAGAAACCAATCCTCCACATCACTTCCCAGTCAACTGTCCTTGATGTGAGTTCCTTGAAGAAAGGGACAGTGTTGGTTGCTTGTATTTGTATTTCCACATTTAACATACTGCCAGACCTTTAGTAGGCACTTTAATAAATGCTTTATCTGTGTAGCCCTACCCTATGCACACCTATCAATCAGTGAGCATTTATTAAATGTCTACTACGTTCCAGGTATTGTACTAAAGCCTGGAGACACAAAGAAAAGCAAAAGACAGTGCATGCCTTCAAGGAACTCACAATCTAATGGGGAAGACAACACACAAAGAGCTGAAAAGGCAAGGAGAGGATGCAGAGAGAGGACAGCATGAAGTGCTGAGGCCAGGTGGCTGGCCGATATTCTTTTGGCATCTGTGCAGAATAAAATGTTTCATTCAGGAACACCCAAACCAGTTAGGCATTTCTTCATGAGCTATTGTCAGTGATCTTTTAAAAAATTAGAGGTGGAGGAGTCTTGAAGGATGAAGAGGATGGAATGAGCTAATGTTAATCTGTATTTTCAAAAAATAAAAGAGGGTAGTCTTTAGACTAAAAGTTGATGAGCTTGCTTTTGATTTCTTGTAAAATTCTAGAACACATTAATGAGATTTGTAACCATTTGGAAAGAGAAGTGGCTATCACTGAGAGCTATCATCACTTCCTCAAAAACAAGTCATGATATTAAATTCCTTTTTTGATAGGGTTACTCCATAGGTACATTAAGGGAATGGTATAAATATAGTTATACTTGGATTTCAGCAAGACAAAGTCTCTTATGGTCACTTTGTGGACAAGATAGAGAAATATGGCTATCTAGATGTTTGTATAATTACGTGGATTTGGGACTGGTTGAATGACCGGACCTAAAATGCCATTAGTAGATCAGAATCTACTTGGAGGGAGATATCTCAGGGAGTGCTACAAGTGTCTGACCTTGAGCCAGTACTGTTTAACATTTTTAGCAATGACTTGGATGAAGGTGTGCATGTAACACTTCTCAGATTTGCAGATGTTATGAAGCTTTCAGGGGTAGTTAACATACGAGGGTCTTCCCCTCCCAGCTTGATTTTTTCCTCTTCTGTTTAGAGGCTAGGCCTTGACTCACTTCTTAAAGAGGCCTATTCACCGAATGGGCCTTACCTCACTCTAAGTGAGTACCTGCAAAGGCCTTAGGCTCAAAGGGCCAGGGTCTCCCATTACATTCTGGGCCATCTCCAGTCATCCTGATGAATATCAGGTCACTGGACTCAGATGGCTCTGGAGGAGAGAGTCAGGCTGGTGACTTTGTACAGCCCTCCCTCCCTCAAACCAAAGTCACCTTCAAGTCATGTCATCACTTCCCTGCATGGTTTTGAAAACAAAGAACAAACAGAACAACAACACAAAATAGAAAGGTAGAGTTATGCAAAAAAAAAGGACTAGATATAAGTCAACGATGGGTTATTTCTAATTGTGTTAAATGTAAAGTGGTACACTTGCATTCAAAGAATTAAATATACAAGTAGAAGATGAGATAGGTGTCTGTTTGAACAGTTGTTTATGTGAAAAGGATTCAGAGGTTTTAGTGAACCTGGAGTTCAATATGAAGCAACAGTGTTACATACTTTTACTTCTTTGGTACTTTGATGTTACATGATAGCCAAAAAGAACAGTGCCGTTCTAGGTTGCATTAAAAGAGGCCCGGAGTAGTGACTAGAATATGGTGTTTAGTTCTTGGAATCACCTTTTAGGATGGATATTGGCATGCTAGAGTGTTCAGAAGAGAATGACTTCAAGCAGCTGGATAGTTAGTTACTATCTTACCACAGGAGGATCAGTTGAAGAAAGGGACTATATTAGGCTGAAGAATGGAAAAATTGAGGCATGGTAGCTATGCTTGAATAGTACAAAGATCTGTTATGTGGAAGAAAAATTAGATTTCTTGTGCTTGTCACCAACCTCCCACTGAATGCAGATCTAAGAGCAAAGGTAGAAACTGCAAAAGTAACAGATTTCAGTTGAGATAAGGAAAAAAATTCCTAAGGATTAAAGCTGGCCAAACACAAAGTAAACTGCCTAGGGTAGTGATGATTTCCCTTTCTCATGAAATCTTCAAGGGGAGAATGGGTGACATCTTGTCAGAAATACTGTAGAAGGGATTCTCTTCAGATAGGGTTTGACTAAACAGTTCTTTTTCTTCTGTTTCTCAGATTCTATCACCAAGTGTGTGGTGAAGCGGAGGCACCACTGGCTTTTTGCCAGATTGGGAAGAGGTTAGGGAGACCATATCAAAACCTTCTCAAGGGCCTTTCCATTGGCCTTGAAGGTGATCAGGATAATGAACAGGACTTTTGAGTTGTGATCCTGGCCTGGCCTTATGATGTCACTTACTTCCCCAATCTGAGTCTCATTTTAGCTCCCTGGAAATGAGACTTAATCACCAGTCAGCAGCTTTGAAAATGACTCCAGTGCTTCTTTCTTACCTCTGCTTATCTCCACTGCCAGGATTCAGAGAAGACACAGCAGGATGCCATCTCTCCTGCTGCTACCCACAGATATGCAGCCAGAACCCTGAATCTCCATTGCCCACAGAAAAAGTGATGCTGCCTCTGCTCTGGTACAAGATGAGCCTGATGTGGCCAACTTGCCTGGGAGTGCAGCCCCACAAGGAGACCAGGTGGGAACAGATGGATACCTGATAGGAAGAATGGGAGCCATTAGAATGATTTACAGTGGGTTTAGCTGATAGAATTGAAAAGAAGCATGCTTCCATGCCTTACCTTCCTACCCCCTCCCCCAATGTCCAAGAGAAGGGAAGAGCTAGGGTGGGATTTCCTTTAAATAGCAATCAAGTATTTTTCTAGTGGTTTGTGAGAACAACCTGTACTTTTTGCACTTCACATTGGGGGAATGGAGTGGGGAAAAAATAGCATTGTGCCTGACAGTGGTATAACGAAACTTGTGTAGTAGCTTAACATCATAGGGATTTTCCCAGTTTGCTTAGAAGAAGTCATCCAGCACTTGTTGGACCTAACCTGACCCCCATACTCCTGTATGGATCCTTTGGTCAGGGCTAAGTGTATGTGAGGGTAAAGGACCAGAAATATCCTTATATATTTGAGAAGATATTGCTAGCCATGAGCCCACGACCACCTCTCTCCTCTCGGACTATTCTAGATAGCAGCTCTCCCCTCTCTCTGATGCGTTTGTTCTGTCTGCAGCCTGCCGCTCTGATGCCGAAGGGGAGGCAGAAAGTGCAACCATGGAGTGCTGCCCTGGAGCCCTCCCTGAGCCTGCCTGCCTGCCTCTGGCTGGCAGTAACTGGCTTCTTCTTGTTGGTTCCCTTGATCATGGCCCTAGAACTAACAGAGACAGTTGGGCCCGAGGCCCAGGGTCCTAGGGGGCTGAGCTGGGCTGTACTCCTGGACAGGATGGAGGGTGAGGGCAAGGAAGAGAGTGAGGAGCAACAGGCCAACGCCCTGGCCCAGGCTGCAGGGCTGCTGAATGCTGGACGCATTGGGGAACTTCAGGGGCACTATCTCTTCATCCAGCCCCCTGGCCACACTGGGGTCCAGCAAGAGGAGGCAGCCCGACAGCAGGCCGAGGCAGTGTTGTCTGGGCATGAAGCTGTGCGTTGGCATTCAGAGCAGCGGTTATTGAAGCGTGCCAAACGCAGTGTGCTCTTCAATGACCCCAAGTATCCACAGCAATGGCATCTGGTGAGTTTAACCCTTTCCCACTGTCCACTTTGGATAGGCATCCTCCAGGTATTTACAGAGAGTTCTTGCTTTGTAAGTGGACTGTTCTGCAGACCTCTATGTAAAGCAATTTTTACATAATATGAATTTGCCTGCAGCCATGGAGGGAGGGGGCCAGCACATGGTTCAAGAACATGTGGGAATAGAAACAGAGAAGTGAGAGCAGGAAGAGGAACACAGAAGCCAAGGCCAGTTACATTGGGGGGCGGGGGGGGCAAACATATGGGGGCTGGGAACAGACATAAGATACCTGAGAGGAGACAAACTTGTGGGGGCCAGATGGGTGAGTGGAGCTTACAGAGGTCTCATATCTCAGCACCAAAGGTCTCAAGCCCTGCCCCCAATAAGGTGGTGGTGGTAGTCTCTCCACCTGTTCATTCTAATGGTTTCACTTGGAGGGATTTTTGGGGGAGTGGGGTAGTAGGAGGCCACAGAGTGTAGAGCTGAGGGGCAGGAGGGGAGAGAGAGCACAGGATTGTACAGTAAACTTAACTTTTTTTTTAAGTGGGGCTTTCTTTCAGAATTTATTTAATGCAAATTTACATAAAGCCAAACTGTATGTACATTTAGGGTAGTTGATAAGACTGATAAGACCCTCTAATGGATACTCAGTTCAGTTGCCTGTTTTGCTCCAGGGGGTATTTCTGTGGCTTGGAGCCTAAGCTGTTCTCCTGCATTAGAGAAAATTACATTCCTCTGGCTCACCCTGCTCACTCCCGTTAATCCAGCTCAATAGGGTAACACAGGAAACTTGTTCTTTGGCAAAATTCACACTTGCTGTACCTTCTTTTAGACCGGCCTGGAAGCTATTGATCCATCCCCTTTCTCTGACTTTTGAGTTGGTATGGGTGGCAGACTGGGCAGCATCTTCCCCTACCCCTTTTCCACACATCCATATCCACAGTGAGCTGTTGAACATTGTTGTCTTGTTACTGAATTCTTGTGCCTTGGAAACAGCCTATGACCCAGCCTCTTCCCACAGAATAACCGGCGAATCCGAGGCAGAGACATCAACGTGACAGGTGTTTGGGAACGTAATGTGACAGGACGAGGGGTGACTGTGGTGGTGGTGGACGATGGGGTTGAGCACACCATCCAGGACATTGAACCTAACTATGTGAGTGTTCATGGGTCTCATGGTCACCACATTTCACTTCTACCTCATTTCTCCCAGAGGAATCCTCTGAGCCCCTTGCTCCTTAAAGGCCCCTGGGAGTTGAAATAATGTTCTTTTTTTTCTTGCCCTTACCCCAAGTTGCTCTAAGTTGGCACAGGTCCAACTTAAAGGGTAGCTCCTAACCATTATCAAGGGAAAGCCAGCTCAACACATCCTAGTTCCTGGTCCTCTCTGCTGCAGCAAGTAGGAAACATCACTACAGGCAGTTTCCCTCTCCCTAGGGCTTAATGTGCTTGCTTGGTAGGGAGAGTATTCTCCTACCAAAACCTTTCTTTTAGATGGTCTTCACCACTAACCAAAGGATACTTAAATCCTTTTCATTCCTTCATGTGTCAGGAAGGTAGGTAGTTGTCTGGAAGAGATGGGAGCATAAGGTGCAACTCAAGAGCCCAGACTTAGTTGTGCCTGCCTTGTTCCTATGCCCTAATCTTACCACAGAGCTCTCTCTAGTTAGCAGTACCTGAAAGATCATCCATTCCAAACTGCACATTACTGCAGAGAAAACAAGCCCAGAGGTACAGAGTGAGCTATTCTAGAACTTGTTAACCCAAAAGTAGACAGTGCCTGTCTTTTCATTTTCTCTGAGCTGAGTGAACTATGCTCTGCCACAAAACTTTAGTGGGGTGGAAATGATCAATGTGCCCTGTGTTCTTTGCCCATCTGCCTGAAACCACTGGTTTATTAAAGTAATCCATTCCTCCTCCCTCTGCCACCAACTAATGAGTAACCTAAGTCCCTTTCCTTCCCCACCCTATCCTGTTTCAGAGTCCTGAAGGCAGCTATGACCTCAACTCTAATGACCCTGACCCCATGCCACACCCAGATGTGGAGAATGGCAATCATCATGGCACTCGTTGTGCTGGCGAGATCGCTGCTGTGCCCAACAACAGCTTCTGTGCAGTGGGGGTGGCATATGGGAGCAAAATTGCAGGTAGCTTGATCTCTTCTTTTTCTCTCTCTCTAGTCTCCATACTCTCTAAATATCTTTAGAGTTTCACCTTACACTACTTTGATCCCCCTACAACACTTAAAACAATCCAAATTGAATTGAAATTCAATCCTAGCCCACCTAATACCATTCATTGGTTCCACCAAATATAACTTTAGGCAGAACTGGGCAGGGGTTGGGGGGGGGGGGGGGGAATTCTGGTTTGCTGCCCTAGGACTGTGTGGAAGTTGAATGTAATAGATGGGTTATAACCCTAGGCACAGAGAAGCCAGGAGGGAAAGCTGGAAGCAGTGGAGGCACCAGGCTAAGCCAGCCCTCAGCCTTCAGGGAGCAGGGAGGAGAAGAGGGGCCTTAACACAGCAGGAACAAACACGTTAGGCAGCTGGGAGCAGAAACCGGAGTCCTTGTGGTATGCCTACACTAAATACTCCAGAAGTATTTCTTGGTTGGATAACGAATGGTCAAGGTGTTGTCTGTCTTCCCCTAACATTGCCCTGAGTAAGGCAGAGCTCCAACAGCGATCAAGGTGTTCTGTCTCCCTGGTCTGAGGAGGCTCCTCTTGTACCACCTTCCTCTTGAGCTCCTGCTCTGGTGCTAAGAGGGTGACAAAAATGATAATAATACCTAGCATTTATGAAGTGCTTTAAAGTTTGCAGAGTAATCTCAATTAAGCCTCACAACAACTCTGTGAGGTAGGTACTAGGAGTACTATTATCCTGATTGTACAGATGAGGAAACTGAGGCTCATAGGTTGTTTTCATGGTCAGACAGCTAGTGAGTGTCAGAGGCAGGATTTGAACCCATCTCCTTGACTCCACATCAGGCTCTGTTTCGTACACCATAATGCCCTTTTTTTCCAGGGTAAGCTGAGCAGTTGTTCCTTGCATGTAGGGCTGTTCCATAGTGCCAAAGAAAAGCACCTCCATCTCAATCCTTGCCCATCTAACCAGGATGATTTCCTGGTTATAATAAATACTTGTTAATGCTTAATACTTCAGTTGTACTTAGTACTTTAGTTGTACTCCAATTTCCCAGCAGAGGGCAGTATCCTCCTGCAAATGAGGCAACTGCTAGAGCCAGAGGGGGAGGGGGCCAACTATTTTTTTTCCCTAGGTCCATACAGCCTCACTCCTTCTGAGAAAAAAGTGGTGCGTTTCTCCCCTGTTTTAGAGAGGGAAATTGAAGCATCTACCCAAGGCCACACAGTATTGATTAGAAAAACAGGAAGAGAAATTGGTCTTCGTTTCCTAGCCAATGGTTCTTCCCAACAGACTTCAGTCTCAAAGACTGGCATTAAGATGGAATTGGGGTGTATTGGATGCCTTCTTTCCTCCCACCTTCTTGTTTTCCCAATGCTTAGGTATCCGGGTGCTGGATGGGCCCTTGACTGACAGCCTGGAGGCTGTGGCATTCAATAAGCACTATCAGATCAATGACATCTACAGCTGCAGGTAAGAGGGTCACCTATTCCATTCTAGTGGGAAGAATTGAAAAACTTGGAGTAGGGCCTTGGGCCCCAAGGCTGATCTAGGCAAGTCCCAATAAGAGTCTCGTGATGTTTCATCCATTTTGGGGCACAAGTATATGGTAGATTCAGACCCTTACAGCTGAAAGACACCTTAGAAATCACCTCTTTCAACACCTTCATTTTTACAGATGAGAAACCCGAGTCCCAGAGGGCTCAAGGGACTTAGCCAGGGTCACACAAGTAGTAAGTGACAGAAAGGACTCAGATCCATCTTGATCAAATGATTTGCCCAAAACCATGCAGCTAGTAAGTAGCAGAACTGGAACTTGAACCCAGGTCTTCATATTTTACATCTGATGCTGTTCCCACCACAACATGCTTTTTCATTTTCCTATTCTCCATTAATCATAGCCACATGGTTCCCACCCAAACACAATCCTTAGGTCTGTGGGTTACCATGATAAACCAATCCCCTAGTCTAAGGAACTTTCAGACCTCCAGAGTGCTACCCCTGTGCTGCATTATCCCCTCCAACCACAGGACAAAAAAAGTTTTGGCACTCCATCCTTGCCTTTTACATACGTTTTCTCTCTCCCTCTTCCCCCCCCATTCCCTCCCACTCCTCTCTTTCTCCCCCTCCCTCTCTTCTCATCTCCTCTTTTCTCCCCCTCTCTGTGCTTTAGACTGTAGCAGGAGTTGTTAGAGGAGTGCTAGAGTTTGATTGTCCCCATGGGGTCAGTGAAACTTGTCATCCAGATAGAACTAGGGCAACATCAACAAGGGCATGTGTTTCCTTTTGAAGAAAGAGCAAAGAGCTCCCCTGCTCAACACTTGGAACTTCTTACACAACACACCATGCCTAGAAGTTCTGCCTTCTGGCCAATGGCTAGGATTACCCAAGCAAGATGGGAAGCAGTATTGTCCCCTTCCCTATCTTCACTATTCTTTGTCAGGGCCTGACTGGATTTGCTTCTCAGTACATTAGGCCTAAGAACATCATTCAGTTTAAGGGAGAGTTAAAGCTTCCAAATTTAGAGGGTTTCACACTGAGGAGGAAGGACTTTAAATCATATCAACCATTTCTATACCAATATTTTCTCATCTTTAAAGTAGACAGCATTGATCTTGATAAGCAGGGAGAAGCTTGGGCTTGTTCCAATATCCCTATCCTTTCAGAGAGTGCAAATGTTCTAGACTCCCTGGAGGGACAAAAAAGGCAGAAGGAATAGATGGCCTACTGAGTCTGGGAGGTCTGAGGGCTAGCTCTAGGTGGAACTTTTCACTGCTGTCTCTCAACAGTTGGGGACCAGATGATGACGGCAAGACAGTAGACGGACCCCATCAACTTGGAAAGGTAACGAGGAGCTAAAGTCCAAACCCCTGGAAACACAACATTCCTACTATCACTGCTCTAGTAAGATTACTACCAAGAATCAAGGCCAGACTTTTACCTTCCAGCTCTGGCACTTCCTTTCATGGAGGGGGAATAAGGAGATGGACTTAGAGCAAGGGGAGTGGGAAATGGTTTGAAGATTCTGATCTTGATTGCTTTCCCCACCCAAAATAGCAAATAGGCAAAGAACACCTACAGAACTCTTCTTCTTGGTCCTAACTTTCTTTAGCCTTATTTGCTTGCCAGGCCCTCCTTGAATTTTGACTGGAGAAAAGTGGATCTTATGTAGGAGTCTTTCAGGTCAAGCACTTAGGGCCTTTCATGCTGAAGCCCCAAATTTTCTCCTTCTCAGGCTGCCTTGCAACATGGAGTGATTGCTGGTCGCCGAGGATTTGGGAGTATCTTTGTGGTGGCCAGTGGCAATGGGGGACAGCACAATGACAACTGCAACTATGATGGATATGCCAACTCCATCTATACAGTTACCATAGGTAGCACACAAATATTCTGTGTCTGTGTATCTAGGTAGTTTTCTGTGTTTGTCTCCATATATGTTATTGAATGGGGGAGGTGACATTTTAGGTTTTCAGTGCCTTTGAGTTATGTCTTTGTGTGTCCCTTCCCACCTTTGCAAGGAATGAATGGCTTTGCAATGTAGTGACATGAGCACTGGACTTGGAGTCAGAGGGCCTTGGTTCAAATCTTCACTTTTCTAATTACTACCTATATGACATTGACTAAATAACAGAGCTTCTTTGGGCCTATTTGTAAAATGAAGGCATTGGACTACATGACCACTAAGGTCCCTTCCTACCTCTAGATCTATGATCCTGTGAATGGACCTCTTCCCATAAGCTTTCAGTACCCTTGTAGAAGTCTTAGTGATCAGAAAATTCTTTTAGCCATTGTCTTGAGTCCCTCATTGACTAAATCTTTATTTCTGCATACCTTCCCATGGACCCTCTGTTATGAGAATGACTGGCATATGACACAACTACTTTTTTTCTTGGAGGCCCTAATGTGCTGTACTCAACTCCCTTGAGTTATCAAGACAAATGATTTCAGAAATGATATACTCCTGGATGTCTGAGATTGCCATTTAAGTAAGGTTCTTTGGCACTCAAGTGCTCATGGGATGGGGGTTATATAGCTGCTCTTGGCTCAGTTCAGGCAACCCAGTTAATACTCTGTAGCACAGTGAATGCATTTGTAGCCTAGAAGAACACCAGGCACAGAGTTAACTCTTGGTCTTAGTTCCCTTTGTTTTTCCACATCGCCCAGGTGCTGTAGATGAGGAGGGACGAATGCCATTCTATGCAGAGGAATGTGCCTCTATGCTGGCTGTCACCTTCAGTGGTGGGGACAAGTTGCTGCGAAGTATTGTGAGTAGCTAGCTTTCTATCTTCACTCTGCCTTGCCTCTACTTCAGCCTTCTTGAGTTAGCTGCCTCCATTTCTCTGTCTCCTCCCCTTCTCTATTCCAACCCTCAGCTGTCTCTTCCCTAGCAGATGAGCACTCCTGGGCTCCAGTTTTGCTTGGAAAACCAAGCCTGGGAATTCTTTGATGCTTTCATTTTGGTACATGAATAGAGACTTCAAGTGAATCCCAGAACCTTAGGATTGGAAAGACCCTCAGAGATCATCTAGCCCACTTTGTACCTGAACAGGAACCCCACTATAATATCCACTCTAATGGGGAAGTGCACATCGAGCTTATTTATGTCTTTGTCACTTCCACCTGTTGTTCTTCCTTCAGAGATCAAATAAAATAAGTGTGATTTCTCATCTATATGACAATTCTTCAAATACTTGAAGATTGCTGTCGTATCTTTCCTTAAGTCCTTCTCCAAGCTAAATGTCCCCAGTTGTTTTGAACAATATTACAACATTATGGTTTCCAGTTCTCACACTATCTCAGTCATCTTCTTAGACACAATTCAGTCTTTCAATATCCATCCTGAAATTGGGGGCCCAGAACAGAAAACAATAATCCATATGGTGATGGTTGCTGTGTCATGGTGCTAACTTGTAAGGAATGCTGTTTAACCCACTAAAACCCCATCTTTTTCATTTGAATGATTATCTAACCATCCTTCCCTTGGCTGTTACTTGTGCCATTGTTTTTGCTTTGTTTTTTAAAATTAAAGGATTAAAAAAGGATTTTACATTTATCCTTATTAAATGTCATCCTGAGAGGCAGAGTGGTTAGAAAGACAGCCTCAGAGTCAGGAACACCTGAGTTCAAGTCTTACTTATGGCCCACACACATTGTCTCTGTGACCTTGGACAAGTTATTTTACATGTCATTTGCTAGGCAGCTCTCTAAGACTGTAATTTACAAAGCACATGCCTCTCTGATCTGGTTGAGGGAGTTTCTGTATCAGGAGTTCCCTAGACCAATAGAATCACAGGCCTGGTCAAAAAAAATGTGTGTTATTGGATTTAGCCTATTATTCTAGCCTGTTGAAATACTTTTGTATCCTGAG
The DNA here is from genome assembly GCF_028583685.1 of Petaurus breviceps papuanus. Taxonomy (NCBI): domain Eukaryota; kingdom Metazoa; phylum Chordata; class Mammalia; order Diprotodontia; family Petauridae; genus Petaurus; species Petaurus breviceps. Next base: position 359,932 of record NW_027187419.1, read on the forward strand.
TTTATTGTCTAATAATAGACAGTATTGCTTACTGTCTGTGTTAGCAGTCCTTCCCAGTTTTATGTCATCTGAAGATTTAATATGCTATGTCTACACTCATCTAAGTCACTGATTAGAAAAAAAAGTTGACCTGGGGAGGCCAGGTAGCACAGCGAGTAAGAGCACCGGCTCCAATGTCGGGATGACCTGGGGATCGAATCTGGGCTCCGACACTTAGCACCCACCCAGAAACACCTGGCCGTGTAACCTTGAGCAAGTTACTTAACCCTGATTGCTTTCAAAAAAAAAAAAAAAGTTGACTAACCTAAGGCTGTTGATAGGTCCCTGTGGCACTTCACTACAGCCATACCTCCATGCAGGTGGCATAGATCTGTTAATTCTTTGGATCTAGTGATAGATGTAAACTAGTTCCCTAGGCAGAGCAATTCCTAAGGTGGGAGCTATGACTGAATGAATCTTCCCTCGTTTATAACAGGAATTCTTAACTTTTTTTGAGTCATAGACCCATTGGTAGTCTTTTGAATCCTCTGGAATCCTAAGAATAATGTTTTTAAATCGATAAAACATGAGTACAAAGAAATCCAATTACATTGAAATACAGTTTTCAAAATATTTTTTAAAACAAGTTTCTTGGTTAAGAATTTCTGATTTATGGACAAGTTAGAGATGAAGTATAGCTCTAAGTCTATGATCCTGTGATCTTATATTTAACACAAGAAAGATTTCAAAGTGTCCCTCCAAATAGAGCCATAGCAAGCAAGGGATCAGAAAAAAAAAGAGTAGAGCCTTCTTGAGCCATAGGGTATCTTTCAAAGGGCTCCAAGTCTATTCCCTATAACATATTGAGCTCTAGTTCAGCCCTAGCAAGCCCAAGTTAGATCTCAGGACTAAGACCACAGTTTTAGAGCTTTCTGTCTGCCCCTTTTTGCCTATTCTAAAGATAAAAGGGGGCTTAGGTCCAAGATTCTCTGTCCAGAGCTGGGCTGGAGCCAAGCAGTGTCCAGTTTTTCCAGTGGTTCTTGTCTCAGTGGTCCCTGAGGCCTATAGGATCTGGACTATTTTGTCTCTGTTATCAGATTCCTTTTCCAGAACTTGATTTTTGTTATGCCAAAAAATTTCTGACCAACATAGTGTTCCCGGGTTTTGTGCCAGGAGACCTCCCCAGAGAGAAAGGGGAATTAAACAGAATAAGGCCCCTAAGAAGGATTCTGTTGAAGAGGCCAGACCCTGTGGATTGCATAGAAGAGCAACCTTCCTACCAAAGACAGGCGAAATTAGCAGTCTCACGAGCATTCCTTCTACCCCCACTCAGCCCTGTTCTCTCCGCCTCGGATTAGGAGACAAGCACAGCACCCTCCCATTATTTAAGAAAGTTTCAAAGCATGGTTCTGCATTTCTGATTCATATTACTCCCATTCTGAGTACAGTACCCACCTTCCCCTGGCCTTGCTGTGACATCCACCATAGCTCCACCTTCAAAATCAGAGCATTTTGAGTAAGAAGGGACTTTAGAGATCTTCTCATCCAACTCCCCTCATTTTATACATGGAAACCCAAAGATGTTAAGTGACTTTTCTAAGGTCACACAGATAACAAGTGGCAATATGGGGATTAAAACTCCATCTTCTGACTTCAAATCCTCTGCCTAATTTGTTCAGAAATGACAAGAAGATTTATTCATTGAGAGCTTCTGTCTTGGGAATGTTTTTTACCCTGGAAACCTCATCAGTTTGAATTCATCACTGGTGTCCATCTCATGACACAAGGCATAAGGGTAGAGCTGTCAGTCTGGGTAGAGACATGCATATACTTTGATCCTTAGCTGTCCATTTGACCTTTTCCTCTTCTACCTACATTGCCTCCAGGAGCCTTTTAGTTGCTGGAGCAGCCAGAGGAAAGTTCATGGACTTCACAGTTCAGGGATCCAGTCTGTTACTGGGAGACTGTTTCCATAAGAGGAAGAAATTAATCTCCTTCCTGGCATAGATGGGGCTTCCCACTCTTGGCTATGGCTTGGAGAGGTTTTCCTTCTCTTCTGGGAGTGCACAGTGTTTTAGTGCAATTCACAGCTGTTGGCAGCTGCTGTAACAGCTGGAAGAGAGACAGTAAGTACAATGGAAAGAGGGTAGTTCTTTGCAGAGGCCAGCATTATAGTATCTGACCCAAAGGGAAGCCTGAAAGAGGGAAAGATCCTGGCACAAGCATCTCAAAATTTAAGATCCAGAGTCATCAGCTCAGTCCACCCCCATCCTCCCAACCATGTAGCTAAGGAAACTGAGGTAGGATACCATCAGGCCTGAGAACAGAGGTTCTTCAGAGTTGGAGAAAACAGCATAGGTTTGATGCCAGGACAAACTTAAAATATTTCTCTCAACTCCAAATCCTTTTCTTGCTACCCATCTTCCCAGCCTTAGGTAGGGAAAAGATGAGTCAGGGAGAAAGGATATCAAAGACATCCTTTGGATAACAGAATCATCAAGGCCCTTAAGCATCTTATCCTAACAATTTCTTTAAGGCCAGGGTAGAAGCCAAGAGTAGATGGCAAGATCCAGGTTCAGGCTGAGCTAGCCAGGGAGGAGGCAGCTCTGTCTCCCCCAGAACAAACGCTCTTTGTTTCCACTGATGTCACACTGGTCCCCACAGCTGGGCTGCCAAGATGGTTTCTTTTGAAGGTTCTGTCATTGTTGTCCTCACTCCAGCTGAGGCTCAGGAGCTTTGCTGTACCATTTCCTCTATTTTGCTTGTTGGGGGTTGTAGCACCAAGGCAATATTTACAGCACCCATGATTATGATAGACTGTGACCATAAATATCGCATGACATTAGATTGCAAAATATACCAGATTCTCCAGGTAAAGGACGGAACTGAAGCATTTATTTAGACACCAGAAAACCAAATCCCAAAACCAGTAAGCCAGTTCCATCATAGTACCAAAGATATTCAGAAGCTATAATAACACTGAGAGCCACAGCATCCTTCAGCCTTCCCACAAACTAATACAAGATCAATATTTACTCGCAAATCTCTCTAGCTCCTTGCCTGAATGTCCTTTCTCTCCCACCCTCTGGCTACCTCTGACCAGCTTCCTGTGGGCTCTACTTCCCTTCAGCTAACTCCCACCACAGGTTCCATGTGACTACATTCAGCCTATTAGGGGGCAGAGTTTATCTTCACAGCAGGGAAGCTCCCTGTGGGTTCTGCTGCATCCTTCAGCAAATTCCCTCCATCACAGGCTCCATGTGATTACATTCAACCTGTCAGGGGGCAGAGTTTACTTTCAAAGCAGGGGAGGTCTTCAAACTCCCCCCTAGGTCTATTAAGGGGCAGGAAAGATCTTCAAATTCCCATTTCTGTTACAGGGGATTGGAGTGGTTAAAGGCTGAGATGGTTTAGGAGCAAGGATTAGGAAAATGTTGTGTTTTGTTTCAACTTCATTCATATCACACATATACACATAGACCTACCTGTAATTCATTTCCCATTTCCCATGGTTCTCCTGTGCTTCTGGTTCCAAGGGGAAGGGAAAGAGAGGAGAATAACTATTTATGCAGAACCTACTGTGTGTCAGGCATTGTATTAAGTGCTTTTTACAAATATCACATTTGAGGGTTAAAAGACCTCTGTGTTCACTGAGTTGCTAGAAAAATCTAAGTGGTGTTCTAGCTGAGAAACTCCTCTGATTAAGGGAAAACTGGGCTCTGAGTCCAGCACATAGATCTAGTCATATCCCTATTACCTCTTCCAGCTGATGCTTGAGGTTAACTCTAATTCTTGCTCCCTTTTATTCCCTTGACTCTGTTTACTAGGTGACCACTGACTGGGACCTGCAAAAGGGCACAGGCTGCACTGAGGGCCACACAGGGACCTCAGCAGCAGCCCCCCTGGCAGCTGGTATGATAGCCTTGATGCTGCAGGTGAGGCCATGCCTCACTTGGCGTGACGTCCAGCATATCATTGTCTTCACAGCTACCCAGGTAAGAGACTGGTGGGTAGGCAAGGAAGCCAACCCAACCCAGAGCTGAATGACTGTGGAGACTGGTTTTCTGGTATCTTTTTTGTTCCCAGGGTCCATGGTTGCCAGGTAGCCACACGTTCCAAGTTGTGTCTAGGCTTTAGTGCCTATGTTATATAGCATAATAGAGTTGAAGAAATACCAAATTTGGAGTCAGAAGATCTGGATCCAGATTTTTCTGACTCTGCCCTTTACTAGCTGTGTGATTTAACACAAGTTAGGGCCCCTTTCTTGACTTCAGGTTTCTCATATCTAAATAGGAGTTTGGTCTCCAAGGCTTATCTCTTAGCTGCATGTGGATGATACTAGTTAGGATGTTGTGTTCTGAACCTGGAGTAGGTATGAGAAACCCAGTCTTCTCTCTGAGTCAAAATTCATACCTCTGTCCCTGGTTGGTCTGAGAAGCAGAGCTTTGGCTAGGTTCCTTGACTGTGATACCTGTGTATTCTTGCTCCAAAAAAAAAAAAAGCTTGTCCTAAACATCATGAGACTCCCTTTCTAAGAAATCCATTCTTCATGACCTTGTGGGAGGGCTGGACAATAAAGACTGTTACAGAGAGAGTTAAATTTTTCAGCTTCCATTCAAGGGTTAAGGTTATCACTAGGTCTGGATCCTTTTCAGTATGAAGATCGACGTGCAGATTGGGACACAAATGAGGCCGGCTTCAGCCACAGTCACCAGCATGGCTTTGGTTTGCTCAATGCTTGGAGGCTTGTCAATGCTGCCAAGGTGAGCAAGGGGCCTTTCATCACCTACCTGAGTGGGGAAATAGAAGAGTTAAGAGGATCTCCTAAGTCCAGAGAAGCCAAAAAGAGGAAGACAGGGTAGACCTACAGAAGCCTTTTGTATGTGCCTGGAGGTATATATCATAAGAGAAGCTCTAAGAATATACTTAGATGAATATACCCCAAGTGCTCTTATCATGTTGAAAAAAAGAGAATTGTTAGGGTGATAAAAAGTGAAATGCCTCTGAGGGTATTCTTGATGTCACTCTTCAGCAGTTGTTAGTCCTTAATATGAATTTAGATTCAATTAAGACTCAAACATTCAACCCAATTTTAGTCCATTTTACAGATAGAAAAACTAAGTCCCAAGGCTGAATCTGGCTCTTCTAAGCTATCAGTAGCAGGACTCTTATCAAAAACCTCCTCACTCTCAGGGTATGCTATTTCTCATTTTTGATCCAAGGCCTAATTTTCACCTCCTGTTCATTAACCTGAGTCATAGGGAGTTTTCTAGAATGTCAGAGAAGTCCCCCTAGCAGTTTGTGAAGGGTGTAGGGAGGAAGTGTTAGTGAAAGGAAAAAAGTAGAGATTCCCCTTAAAGACTGATGCAGTCAGTATTCTATAGGGCATTCTACATAATGTCAGAGTGTGTATTAACTTGTGTTTATTTCCTGCTTTCTTTCTGCTTTCCTTCAATAGATCTGGACATCTGTCCCTTACTTGGCTTCATACATAAGTCCTGTGTTAAAAGAAAACAAGAGAATTCCAGTGTCCCCCCACTCCCTGGAAGTCCTATGGAATGGTAAGTAGCCAGCAGAAAAAAGGTTAATGTTAATCTTGGGCCTGAAATTTGGGGCGGGTGGTGTGGAAGTTAAGCCCACTTCCCCTCCCCCATTGGGAGGCCTGAGACCCAGCCAAACCTGTGCAGTTTTCTTTGACCATTTTAGGACATGTTGCTGCTTCTGAGTTGGCTGGCCCTTTGCTGCTTAAACAAGACCTTTCTCTTTAGCTGCTACTAGTGGGAAGGGAGTAGCTAAGCAGACCATTGGAGAGGCTGGTATGAGGGGTGGGATTAGGGCAGAAAGAGACTAGACAGAGCTTAGGGGTGGTTCCCTTGAAATCCGGGAGGTCCTTTTGCCTTGGCTTCCCAGGCCAGGAGTTGTTTGTACTCTCTCCTTAATTTGTGATCTATCCTTTAGGTTAGGTTAATAAAAAAGCTTTCTGTTTGGTATTGTCCCTACCACCAAAGCTTTTTTCATTGGCTTAGGAAGACTACTGAGTTTTGTTTTGTTGGGAAATGGTATAGAGGAAGCTAGCAAGGTCTCTCTGGGCCTCTAATTTGTCTCTCCCTGACTTCTGAGGATCATATCATAGATCTGGAGCTGTGAGGGACCTTAGTAGCATATAGTCCAACTCCCTTCATTTTACAGATGAGAAAGCTAAGGTCCACAGAGGTTAAATGATTTACCCAAGGTCATAAAGGTAGTAAATGGCAGAGTCAGTATTTGAACTTGGGCATAAAGAGTATGATGAGAAGATAAGATAAGAAGCTAGAGCATTTTCCAAACAAGGAAAGGGAAGGAAAAGGAGAAAAGGAGTACACATTTATTAAGCTGCCTGCTATGTGCCAGGCATTATGGGAAGTGCTTGACATATATTTCATTTGATCCCCACAACAATCCTGTAACATAGGGGTTTATTATCCCCATTTTACAGTTGAGAGCACTCAGGCAGACAGTTATTAAGTGACTTGTTCAGGGTGATATAACTAGCAGGTGTCCAAAACCCAGCATGCTATTCACCATGCCACCTATCTGCCTGAAATGGGAGTAGGAAGACACAGCCCCTGAACAGTGATAAAGCTGTCACTAATTCCTAGAGAATGATGACCTTGGGCTAGGTGTGGAATCCCTGGCCTGGCAAGACAACCTGTACGCTGTCCTCCTGATTTGTCCTCTTCTGCCTCCCTCCTGGAAGGAATTGCTGGAGTTTACAGGATGGTGAACTTGGAATAATTATTCTTGAGAGATCTTAGTTCCAGTACTGACTGCCACACACTGCTATTTGTATGACCATTTGGCAAGTCACTTTCCTCATTGGTAAAAAGGTAAAAAAAAAATGTTGACCTTGCCTTGGAGGATTGTTGTGAGGAAAATGCTGTTGAAAACACTAAAGTACTATAGAATTGTTAACATATCTCAACAAAGACAGCATGACATAGTGGATAGAAGGCCAGTTTTGAAGTCAGGTAGATAAAAGTCTAAGTACTATGTCCTATGACACATACTATTAGTAGTACCATGGGTAAGTCACTTGACTTCTCAGTATCCTAGGAACCTCTCTATAGCAGTAAGTTACAAGAGTGCATCATTGAAGGAAATTTGCATTAGGGATTCCCTAAGAGGAAGAAATCAAATCTGAGTCCAAAAAAAAAAAAATAGAACTCTGCCAGGGTTTATAAGAAAGGAAAGGGATCAAAGATAATGCTCAGTGTAGGAATGACTTGGGAGAAACAGAAATGAACTGAGAAGTGAGAATGAGCCATTCCCCATTTTGGAAGCTATTTTCGGAGGCAACTGGGCCTCTCTGTCTCCCTCTTTCCACTACACAGAAGAAAAAGTAAGGGTGTGATTCACTTCATTTCTCATAAAAGGAACCCTGCCTTGGAATGATGAGAACGCAGCTGCCTAGGGCAGAGAAGTGAATGTTCCTGGGAATTTGGCCAATTGGAGCCCCTTGGCTTTGGGCTCAGGCTTCTTTGAGCTGGGGTATCTTTTAACCCTTTCCTACCCTCCAGGATTATTCTCAACCTTTGTGGAGCTAAAAGGAACAAAATATCCCAAGGCCCCTCATCTGTAATTTGATAGGACTGGAATAAATAGATGAGGCTTAACATCCCTTCCAGTTCTCAGGCTTTATGATCCCCGGTGAACAAGAGCTCTTCCTCTGTGCCTAAAGTTGCCTCAGCAACTTTACAGATACTTCTAGGTATAGGCTGCTCCTTGTTTTTGTCATTATGGAGTATCATGTCTAGAGCAGAAAAAATGAGAGGGGGACAGAACTCATAGAGCTCTGTTTGGAGTACAAAAAGTCTCTAGACCCTGCACTCCCTTCCCTGCTGAATGAATGCTTTCCCTAGGCTATTAGCTGGAATTCCCTCCAAATAGGAACCCAGACAACTAGCAAGTTGCAAACCCCTAGAAGGAAGAATAGGACCTAGCATTGTTATGATCCTGTCTAGAGCTGGAAGGAAGTTAGAGGAGTTTCATCTTGTTCTTTGTCACCCTGTCCAGGAGCTTCTTAGGATCTTTGTGGCTCTGTTGGGTTCCAGCCACTCAGGAAGTTTCTGTCTCCCTCAGGGAAGCCCAGGAGCCAATCCACTTTTCCCCTGAGCCTAGATGACTCATTGTCTGGGGGGAGAGGCCACATTTAGTCCTGTGAATAGGGGTAGAAGAGGGAATTGAACACTCGAGATAAAAAGGAAGAGTTAAATTGGACCAGGACATTGGGGCTGGCCTCCTCTGCTGGGGGGTGGGAGGGAATGAGGAGGGGAAGTTCTCCATCCCACTTCACCTCTTTTATTACAACCTGTTCCTGATACCCCTACAATCTGTCCTCAGTCATTACCACTCCCCTGAACTGCTCCAAGTTCATTAGAGTCCACCTAATGACTAAATCAAATGAATTGTTTTTTGTTAAACCTTAAAAGTACTATAGAATTGTTAACATAGCTCAGCATGACAGAATGGAATGAGGGCCAGTCTTAAAGTCAGGTAAATCTAGGCTTAAGTATTACATCTTGTAACATATGTTACTAGTAAGGCTTCTCAGTACCTTAGTACCTTCTCCATTACTGTCTCTAAAACAGTAAGTTACAGGTGGGCGTCATTGAAGGGATTTTCTACATTATGGGTTCCCTAAGGATATGAAATCAAATCTGGGCCAAAAAAAATTTAGAACTCAGCCAGAGTTTATAAGAAAAGAGAAGGATTAAAGATATGCTCAAAGTAGGAATGACTTGGGGAAGGCAGAAATGAACTGAGAAGTAATGATCCATTCCCCATTTATTTCTAGAGGAGCATCTGGGAATTTGGCCAATTGGAGTCCCTTAGCTTTGGGCTGAAGTGCCTTTAAGCTGGAGTATCTTTCTGACCCTCCAGAATTAGCCCCAATTTTTGTGGAGCCAAAGGAAGCAAAATATCCCAAGTCCTCATCTGTACATGAAAGAGTTAGAGTAGATGAGCTTTAACATCCTTTCTAGTTCTCAAGAACAAGAACAGAACAAGAAGTCTTCCCCCATGCCATCCAACAAATTTGTCCAGATCATTGTGGATCTAGGCAGTTACTAGTTTTTGTCATTAGGGAATATGAAAACATTCATCTTTCTTAACCTTCCTGCTACATTTGACCTGCCAGCTTTCTTTGAAACCTCTCTTTTCCTCTGGCTCCTGTGACACCTGGCTATACAGGGGGCTGCTTCTCTAATACATTTCTTTGTCTCCTCTGTTTGCTTCTCTTTCTACTCCCCAGCTCTGGGTGTCTTTCAAGGTCCTTAGCCATTTGCCCTTCTCCCACTGTTTGTCTTCCTTTATAGAGTTCATCCATATTTGTGGCTTCAACTCCCACCTCAAATAGCCCATGCTCACTCTCTTACTAGTGGAATAGCCACAGTTTTCAGATCCTCTACAGTTCAGTCTTCTTTTCTAGTTCAGGGGAATGGATATGAAACTTGAGGAGAGAAACATCTCACAGACTGAAGTCCAATGTACATATGTACAGTGTCACTCTACACAAATTCATATTGGATGTATATTCACAATTGTATTGATGCAGGGCCACTTTTTGGGTTTTGTGTACTCCATAGCATGCCAGGTATTCCACTTGGGTCCTAAATGCTATTGATTTCAGGTCCCTAACCCAATCTTTATGGAATTTTCCCATCTTTTTGTCTCCATCCTCTACCATCTCGTCCAGCTCCATGTGGGTTACCAGCAGTACCTGAAATGTCTAAAACTGAATCAGTCCTCATCTCCCCATCTCTCCTTCCTGGCTTTCCCCATTTCTCTCCAGGGCATTGCAGTTCTTATCCATTCTTCACACATGAATTCTTCAAATCATTTTTTACCCTTATTTCTTCCTTACTCCCACCCAAATAATACCACACATAGAGTGTTTATGATTGTAAAATATATTATCCCTTTGGATCTTCAGCAACCCAGGGAGATAAATAGTACAAATATTGTTTTCCTCTGTTTTATAGATAAAGAAACTGAGATTCAAATAGATTAAGTGACTTGCTCAAAGTCATGTATATTCAACATATAAAACTGGGACTTTAATCTGTTTTGTTTGTCTCCAAGCCCAGTGCTCTTGCTATGATACCTCCTGTAACTCCTGTGTTGTAATGGGAAAGCAGAAGCTAAAAGTGAGGCAGGAATGAGGCTGCAATGACCCTAGGCCAAGCTTATGGATATCACCCTTTCCATGGCTTTACCTGATGCAGTAACCTTATCTGGTCTCCCTGCAGCTGTTCTTTCCTTAGTCCATTCATCCAGTATACCACTACTGTGGTAGTTTTCCTCAAACACCATAACGCTGTTTGGATCAGGAACTTGGCATGTTCTTCATTACTCATCATGTCTAAATTCATACAAGATCTTCTGTTCTTTGTGTCTCACACTCATATACCCTCCTCAGACTCTCCACTGCAGCCCCTCTGTTCTAATAGCTTTAGCATAGTTAACTTATTATAGCCCACCCCACAGAAATCAGTTTGTCAACTCGAATTTCATTTTCTTCTCCTTAAATACCTTCTGCCAACATCTCTCCAAATCCACCCCTGTATCTAGAATATTTGTGTTCACTTGTGAGTACCACATTGTAGGGTAGACATTAAAGAGCTGAAGAGATTTCAGAGGAGGATCCCATCATATAAGAATCAGCTCAAGGAACTGGGAATATTTAACCTACAGGAGAAATAACTTCTGCTTAACCTCAGAGGGCAGAACTAAGACAAAGGAAGAAAGTTGCAGAATATTAGACTTACACTTGATGAAAGGAAAAACTTCCTACTAATTGCAGTTATCCAAAAGTGAAGTAGACTACCTTGGGAGTCTGTGGGGGCCACTGTACTGGAGGCCTTCAAAGAAAGGCTAGATAACCACTTATTGGGGATATTTTCAAGAGGATTCAGTTAATTGTTAAACTGAGTAGTGCCAACTCTCAGATTCTGTGACTCGGGTCCAGATTTTCAATGTGTGGGGGTTGGAGCTAAGATGGTGAAGAAAAGGCAGCAACTCATCTGAGCTTTCCTCAAAACCCCTCCAAACACTTTTAAATAATGCCAGAAAACAATTCCTAGAGCAGCAGAAGCCACAAAAGGATGGAGTGGAATAATTTTCCAGTCAAAGACAACTTAGAAGGTCAGCAGGAAAGGTCCGTAGCACCTGGGTGAGAGTGGAGCACGGTCCAGCACAGACCCAGCCCCAGCAAACCAGGAGCAAGCCTTGGGATTCACTGAATCAGAAGTGGCAACAGCAGCAGCTGTTTCCAAAGCTCTTGGCTCACTTATAGGATCGAGAGGGTCAAACAGCAGTTGGTCAGAAAACTACAGGGGTCTCTACTAGTACCGAGCCAGGACTCTTACTGTGCCCATGGTCAAATCCAGGCCTCAGTCCTAGATGGCAATCCCAGGGCAAGGAGGAGCACTAGCACCAGAGCTTGCAGCTGCAGGGGGTCAGGGATTTTCCTCAGAGCTCCAAGGCAGAAGAGAATGCCTGTGGCCACTTGTAGACCAGAGCACAGGCCAGGAGCACAGTAAGCGTATCTCCTTTGATCATACCACTATGGAGGAACTGAAAACTAGAAGTATCTCTGATAACAGCTGCACAAAACCCCTCAAGTTTGAGAGAGTTCACCTTCCACCCTGGAAACAGAGCCCTACTTTAACAAAGAATTAAAAGTCAAGAAATAGGCTGGGAAAATGAGCAAACAACAGAAAAAATTCTGACCATAGAAAGCTGTTATGGTGACAAGGAAGATCAAAACACACACTCAGAAGAAAATAAAGTCAAAGCTCCTACATCCAAAACCTTGAAGAAAAATATGAATTGGTGTCAGGCCATAGAAGACCTCGAAAAGGATTTTGAAAATCAAGTAAGAGAGTAAAAATTGGGAAGAGAAGTGCAAGAAAATCATGTAAAACAAGTCAACAGCTTGATAAAGGAGACAAAGAAAATAACATGTTAAAAAAAAATTAGGCCAAATGGTAAAAAGAGGTACAAAAAGCCAAAGAGGAAAAGAATGCCTTAAAAAGTAGAATTGGCCAAATGGAAAAAGAGGCACAAAAATTCCCTAAGGAAAAAAACTTTAAAAAGTAGAATTGGCAAAATAGAGAAAAGGAGGTACAAAAGTTCACTGAAGAAAATAATTCCTTAAAAATTAAAATTGAACAAATGGAAACTAATGACTTTATGAGAAATCAAGAAATGATAAAACAAAAAGAATGAAAAAATAGAAGAAAGATCCTAGACATATTTCAAGAAATTATCAAAGAAAACTGCCCGGGGCAGCTAGGTGGCTCAGTGAATAGAGCATCGGCCCTGGAGTCAGGAAGACCTGAGTTCAAATCCGGCCTCAGACACAACACAAAAAAAACTAGCCGTGTGACCTTGAGCAAGTCACTTAACCCCAATTGCCCCTCCAAAAAAAAAAGAAAACTGCCCCAATGTTCTAGAACCAGAGGATAAAATAGAATTTTAAAGAATCCACCTATTGCCTTCTAAAAGAGATCCTAAAATGAAAACTCCAAGGAATATTATAGCCAAATGCCTGAGCTCCCAGGTCAAGGAGAAAATATTACAAGCAGCCACAAAGAAACAATTTAAATATCATGGAACCACAGTAAGGATAACCAGATTTAGCAGCTTCTACATTAAAGGATCAGAGGGATTGGAATATGATATTCCGGAGGGCAAAGGAGCTAGGATTACAACCAAGAATCACCTATCCCACAAAACTGAGTATAGTCCATATATAAGAAATGGATATTCAGTGAAATCGAAGGTTCTCAAGCTTTCTTGATGAAAAGACCAAAGCTGAATAAAAAATTTGACTTTCAAATGTAAGACTCAAGAGAAGCATTAAAAGGTAAACAAGAAAGAGAAATCATAAGGGATTTAATAAGGTTAAACTGTTTGCTTTCCTACATAGGAAGATGATACTTGTAATTCATGAGGCATTTCTCATTATTAGAGCAGTTAGAAGGAGGCATAGGTATGAGTTAAATGTGAAGGGATGATATCTGAAAAAATTGAGGTGTGAGAGAGGAATGTACTGGGATTAAGGGAAAGGGAGAGGTAGAATGGGGTAAATTATCTGACATAAAAGGCAAGAAAAAGCTTTTACAGTGGAGGGAAAGATGGGGAAGGAGAGAGGAAGGAGTAATCAGAAGCAAAAAACTTTTTGAGTGAAAGAGAGAATAGAATAAATGGGGAAGCAGGATGGAGGGAAATACAGTTAGCAATAGTAGCTGTAAAAAGAGCCATTCTTCAATTGATGGATGATCAAAAGATATGAACAGTTTTTTGATGAAGTTATCAAAGCTATCTATAGCCATATAAAAGAGTGTTCTGACTCACTTGATTGGAGAAGTGCAAATTAGAACAGTTCTGAGGTACTACCTCATACCTATTAGATTGGCTAATAGGACAGAAAAGGCAAATGATAAATGTTGGAGGGAGTGGGGGGAAAATGAGACTTTAATGCACTGTTGGCAGAGTTGTGAACTAATTCAACCTTTCTGTAGAGCAATTTGGAACTATACCTAAAGGGCTATAAAACCATGCATATTCTTTGAACTAGCAATATCACTCTTAGGTCTGTGTCCCAAAAGACATAAAAACAAAAGGGAAAAGGACTTATATGCACAAAAATATTTATAGCAGCTCTTTTCTGGTGGCAAAGAATTGAAAATTGAGGGGCTGCCTGTCAATTGGGGAATGGCTGAACAAATTGTGGTGTGTGATTACAATGGAATACTATTGTGGTATAAGAAATGATGAGCAGGATGCTCTCAGAAAGACCTGGAGGGACTTATATGAGCTGATGCAAAGTGAAAGGTACCACTTACAAAGTAACAGCAATGTTTTAAGATAATTGACCGTGAGTGGCTTGGCTATTCTTAGCAGTGCAGTGGTCCAGGACAACTCTGAAGGACTTGTGATGGCAAGTGCTTCCATCCCAGGGAGGGAACTAGTGATGTCTGGGTGCAGATTGAGACATACTTTTTAAAATTTCTTTATTTTTCTTGAGAATTGTGGTTTGTTTTGTTTTGTTTTTTGGTCTGTTTTCTTTTACCATATGACTGGTATGGAAGTGTTTTTCATGACTGCACATGTATAGCCTGTATCAGATTGCTTGCCTTCTCAGTAAAGAGGGGTGGGGAGGAAGGTGGAGAGAGAATTGGGTACTCATAGTTTTAAAAATAAATGTTAAAAATTGTTTTACATGTAACTGGGGAAAAATAAAATAGTAAATAAATTATTTTTAAAAGAAAAAAAGAAATTTTCACGTGTTACTTATATCCTGGGTGACCATAAGCAAGTTACTTTACCTTCCTGGGCAGGTTTTTGTTTTGTTTTATTCTGTAGAATTGACAGAGTTGGACTAGTTTAGGGGTTCTCAGCCTGTTTTGTTAGCCTGTTGAATGAAGCCTATTGGCTGGCTCCTTAGAATAATGTTTTTAAATGCATAAGATAAAATACTTAAGGTCAGAAAGGAAACTACATTGAAATAAAGATGTTAATTTTTTTACATCCAAGTTCGTGGACCCTTTGGTTCATTTATGGTCCTCAGGTTAAGAACCTCTAACTAAGGGGGTAGCTAGGTGGCACAGTGAGAGAGCCAGCCCTGGAGTCAAGAGGACCTGAGTTTGGATCCAGCCTCAGACACTTATACACACACACACACACACACACACACACACACACACACACACACACA
>NW_027187419.1:374681-406439 GCF_028583685.1 Petaurus breviceps papuanus
ACACACACACACACACACACACACACACACACACACACACACACACAAAACTAGCCGTGTGACCTTGTGCAAGTTACTTAACCCCAATTGCCCTCAAAAAAAAAAGTATAAAAAAAGAACCCCTAACTTAAGTCCCTTCTAGCTTAAAATCCTATGAGCATATGTGACCCCTCCCCCCTTTTAGATCCTTATTCAAAACATAAATAAATGTAAGCCTAATCTCACTTGGCTACAATTATTATTCTTGTAGAGAGGCAATGTGATATAATAGAAAAAATGCCAGAGGCTAATTTGGAAGACCTGGGTTTGAATCCCAGCTCTGACAGCTATTAACTACACATTTTTGCCACCTCTCTGAGTTTCAGTTTCTTCATCTGTAAAATGGGCTTGATCATAATTGTACTAACTATGTCACGGGGTGATTATTCCAGAAGTTCTTTTTAAACCTTAATATACTGTAAATTTGAGAAGTTTTTGTATTCTCTGCCCACTCATTACTTATTTACCTTCTGCATATATATAATTTTGCTTCAGTTTAGTATTTATGGCATGTGTGTTGTTTTTCTAACCAGACTGTCCATTATGGCAGGACAGTAACTTGTGTCTTCCATTTCTTAGTATAATATTCTGTAGACAGCAGGTGTTCAATAAATGTGTGTTAGATGCATAAATATTGGGTGAGATTTGGGATTTGTGTGACTTTAAGAAGGGAAGTAGTTTGGGAATGTTGGGTCATTTTATTGGAGGGAAGTTGTAAATTGTGTATTGTGTTCATGGATTTCATTGGTTGACTTCCCACAGTCAGCAAGAGTGATCTGGAGATGTCAGGGCTGATGACCCTGGAGCATGTTGCAGTGACCGTCTTTATCACCCATCCCCGTCGAGGCAGCTTGGAGCTGAAGCTCTTTTGTCCCAGCGGCATGATGTCCCTCATTGGTGCCCCACGAACCATGGACAAGTATGTATATCCCCAGATATAGCTCATTCCTACTGCCTCATCTCCCCTTTTCCCTCTGCTTTCTTTTTACAGCCCAGGAAATAATGTTTCTAGGAGAGAAAAAAACCTCCAAGAAGAAGTTATGGGTACTGCTTGACATGAGAGAACTAACTTGGCAGTGTCCTCAAGAGACAGACACATTTGGCTCGTGCCATCTGGAAACCATCAGCTCATAAATCTCTTTGTACAGGGGAAGGAAAGCCCAAGCTAGCCCTAAGTATACCACACTTGGGAATGCTTTAATGCCAACCTCTTAGAATCCCTCAAAATTGCCATCCATCTCCCACAGCCAGCAATGTTATATTCCATGCCGTGTGCAACAGGAACATAAAGCTTCTGGGGTGGACAGGTCTGTGCCCTGTATCCTACCCTCCCTGCTCTCCCTCCTCCTTTCCTTCAGAGATCCCAATGGCTTCAACGATTGGACCTTCTCCACGGTTCGGTGCTGGGGAGAACGTGCTCAGGGCACCTATAAACTTGTCATCAGGGATGTAGGTAAGCCTTCTTTCCCCCTCTTCTGGGGCCATGCCTGACACCATATGGAACTAGTCTGTCGGCATCTTAAAATTCCCTGAAGAACTTCTCCTCATTCCTCTTTGAGAAAACATAGGATTGCCAAGGGGCAGAGGTAGAAGACATGAGGGATACTTATTCAGGAGCTTAGCATAGGTCCACTTTGTACCTCCTCATACTTCAGAGGAGGAAGTAAGCCATTTCCTTTAATGACATATCTGTTCCTTGCTGAGACCATTTTTCAGGGATTCTCATACTCATTTATCTTTACACCCTCCCTAGCAGGCTGGTAGAGGACAGATTTATTATTCCCATTTTTATTGGAAAATGAAGTCTCTATATTGTGTAGTAACTAACTCAAGGTCATAGAGTGAGTCATAGTGAGCCCAGGTTTTCGTACTGTTGTCTCCAGAAGTCTGAAAGGGCAGAGTCCATTTCTTTTGGCATGGACGGTAGAGCAGTCATGGGCTCCTCTCCCTACTCTTCCCTAGGAGATGAGCTACTAGCGGCTGGGGCTCTTCAGCAGTGGCAGCTGACACTGTATGGCTCTGTATGGAGTCTGGCTGACATCAGAGAGAGGCAAAGGTAAGACTGGCCTTTTGGAGCAGGAAAGAGGGAGAAGCCACTGAACACTGCCTTTCTTTTGATCCCCAGTGCTTAGCACGGTGCCTGACACATAGTAAACACTTAAATGCTTATTGAACCAACTGAATGCCTGACATACTGAACAGGCTAGGCAAGGGGGCCCAACCTTCAGAAATGTTTGAGCTAGCAAATGGGAAGAGGGTCCAGAGGTGAGAGCAGCTGTCAACCTTAAGGTTTGTTCCTTCTCTCACTTGCTGTAGACCATCATTCTCCTCAGCTATAAGACAAGTGGAATGGTTGGGGTTGAGAGGTATCAGGGTGTCATTTTCAACTGAATTTTATTGTCTTCTCTCCCCCATAGGCAACTAGAGGATGCCATGAGTGGGAAGTATCTGCATGATGGTTTCTCTCTGCCCTGCCCTCCTGGGCTAGAAATCCCTGAGGAAGAAGGCTATACCATGACCCCCAACACCCTGAAGGTACCAGGGTTCAGCCAATCTCAAATTATCAACAGAAATGGATCTCCATTTATCAATCAGGGCGGGTTGATTCCCAGTTAGATTCAACGTAGTTTAGGGGATGGGGAAGTTGGAAATTTTAAGGTCTTAAAAATCAGTTCTGGTTAGAGTCTCTGTTCCACTAGCCCTAGAGTTCAGAAGTCACCTCTGTTTTGTCCAGAAGGGTTCAGGCCTTCATTAGGGAATTAACCCTTAACTGTCATGTTTGGATCCTCCAGACCCTGATGCTGCTGGGTTGCTTTGCTGTGTTCTGGACTATCTACTACCTGCTAGAAGTGTATTTGAGCCAGAGAGATGTAACCTTTGACCTAACCTGTGGAAGAGGCCGCTGCTGGTGGCTCCAAAGGAGCCAAAAGGCCATGGAGGAGGGGACAGAGCTGGAATCAGTGCCTCTGTACAACAGCAAGGACGCAGGCGAGGCCGATGCAGAAACTGAGGATCACCCTCTCGCTTCTGGCCTCCAGGCTCCTGATCTGTTAGATCAGAGCAACTGGGGCCTGATCCAGGACAGTGAGAGACCCCCAGAATTCCCCCATCAGAACCTCCAACCTGACCTGCTTCAGAGGGAGCAGGAACAACAGGTGTGTTGACCCAATGGCACTGAAGACTCAGGACAGAATTTGCACAGTCCAAGAGTCCTACTATCTGCTGAGGAGGGGTGGGAAAGAGAAGCACAGAGGAACTACCTTCACCCTCTTTAGAGGTTCCCAGGCTGAGCTAGGAGACCTAGAGCCAAGTCACACCTACTCTTTGCTTCTAGGGTACTGGGGAGGGGGGCCGGCCAAGAGATGCTGTCTGTCCTCCTCCCCCACACCACCCAGCTCAGGTACTTACACTGAGACTGAGGACCTCTCCTCCATAAGCAGGGGAACCCCTCCAAGGTATGTAACCCAGAAAAGTGGTGCCACAAACCCAGGTGGGAATACAGGACACACAAAGCACCACTCCCTCCTTGGAATCCCCCTCTTGGCAGAATGAAGTCTTTGAAAGATCAATTTGTGGCCAGAAAATACAGGAGACTAGCCACCGGCCAAGCAGGCCCTCTGCCTTTGTCTCTTTAAATAGCCTGGGGGATAAGGAAAGTGAGAGTCCTTACTGTGCCTAGGTGGGTACAAAAGGTACCTGCTACCACTAAAGGAGAATTTCAAAAGAAATGAGGGCACCTGGGAAACTGTTTGGGGGAAGATAAGAGGGTGGAGAAGGTGCAGAAATGCATGCTGGGAATGGCTAGGACCTTCCCTTAGGTGATGTCCCTCCACATTTTTTTAAAAAAAGAGCCAGAAGCAGGGGAAGACTCATACCCCAAAATTGCTATTCAAACTGCCACTCCCCCATCTTTCTTCTTGAAATTGGTACTTTAAGGCATCAACAGGGGAGGCTTAACCTGGGCCCAGGTTGTAGGAGCCTAGGGAACTGGCTTCTGCTTTGGGTAAGCTGCCTTCATTACCCTCCCCTAGGAACCCACAGAGAAGTTGGTCTCCCCAGCCCTCCTAGAGAAGTAGTATTGAGCTCCAAGCAGAGATGGGAATGAGCCAGGGAAGCAGTGGGCAAGGGAGACAAGTAGGCATTAATGGAATGTGTGTTGTGAGAGAACAGCTGAGGGCATGAATAATAGAGGGTGTTCCTCTCTGGCCCTGCAGCCCACTGTAGTCCTCTGTGAAGTGCCCAGGGAAGCAGAGGCTGGGCTCCTAGGGGATAATGGTATAGCTCTCAGGTTTTCTGTTCCCCCCCCCCCCCCAGCCTTGGCTGTCTCCCCATTCAGAGCTGGTTTGTTGGTTTGAAGTATTTTTTTAAGGGTTTAAATTTATTTTTTTCTTCTCACAGCAACATTTTGTTGTTTTTTTTTTCTGCATAGCTTTTCCACAATAAAAACCTACCTAGCCAACCTTAGACTCTGAGTTAATCTATTTATTCCCCAACTCCTCCCCATCCACTCATTCCCTTAGTTAAATTGCAGACCCATTGTCTGTACATTGATTCTTCTCTTCTTCCATCCTTCAGCCAGAAGCAAGCTCATGGCACCACCTCATCCTCTACCCTGTCCAGCCCTTCCAACAAGACCTTGTCTATAATTCACCCTAGAGCTGACAGGATGGGGTCTTAGAATGTCTTCCCCGTCAGGTACAAGACTAGAAAGGCACGTACCGTGTTTCCCCGATAATAAGACACTGTCTTATTATTTTTGGCACGTAGTAGGTTTAGTCCTTTCCCCCCCTGAACACTAAGTAAGAGCTTACCACAAATCAAGACTCTGCTAGCCAGGTGTGAGAAAAGATCAACAATATTTTTTCCTCTAAATTTTAACTCCCAAAATACCAATGTACAGAATGGGGAGGCAGGGGGGACCCAGACTTGAAGTTCCCTCAGTAGACTGTTGCTGTCAAATAGGACAGTGACTTTTCCCCAACCCAACCTCCCCCTCAAGAATTGGGAAATGGTAGAAGGTGGTTATGGAGATCGGGAAGAGGATTTGAGTTGGACGAGGGAAGAGTGCTTTCGGGTGGAAAGAGAGCTACCCTTAAGAGGGAAAGGGGGCTCAGAAGCTTGGCCAAGGCTGGAACTGCACAGGGCGTGGGGCAAGGCAGGCGAGCCAGGATTGCTGCAACCAAGGAGTCGGGAGGGGCAAGGAAGGTGCCAGTCCCCCAGCCCTTTAACTGATGATCTGCCGGGGCCGCCCATAGCCCGTCATGCCAGCCTGGGAGGCTCCCCTATTGCTGCCCATCTGTAGGCCGATGACATGCTTGCCCTCCTGGAGCTGGCTATCCGTGAATTCCCTCTTGTGCTCCTGGGCTTTCCTGGGTGCAAAAGAATAGGGTTAAAGGACCTGGATATATATCTTCCCACACCTTCCTTTCATTCTTCTGTTCAACTTCCATTACCATTTTTCCTCCCATTCCCTTTCCCATTTCCCTCCCTTCTCTCCATGTTCTTTTCTCTACTCTTAGAAAAAGAGCAGCCCAGTAACCAATAAAGGTGGTGGGTGTGGCTGTGGGGCAGGAGAAGGGATCAATTCCTGTTCTTCCTGCACTTTAATCCCATACTCAGTAACTTGGTTCTCTGCTTTAAACCCCTTCAGCTGCTCCCTCTCCAGTTGGTTAATATGTCCCACTCCTATACACCATCGTCTCTATAGTGCACAGAGCTATCTGAGGAAACCCCAGGAATTACATACTTCATGAACCAGTTAGGATCTCCACGGTAGTGGCCATCATTCTTGGTCACTGCCAGGCTTCCTAGTGCCATCAGAGTTCTCTGCACAGCTGCCAGGTCTTTACCTGAGGGAGGGAAGAGGGAAGGGGTAATGTTTCAAGACCTTAATGCAAATAACCAAAGTGGGGACAAGGGTGAGTCAACATTGTCCCAGAGCCTAAGATGTGATGAGGTCCTGCAAACAGCTCTCCTTGACTTTGCCCAACTTTCCTATCCTTGGTGCTATACTATTTGAAAGACCCTTTGTTTTTCTTTCTTTAGGATTGCAGTATTTCCATCTATTTTGTCATTTTCCTTCCTTTCTCTATTCCATGGCCCCAGCCTTCCATCTCTCTATCTATACAACCATAGATATCTTCATACCTTCAAAGAGGTCAACAGTCTGGAACATGTCAGTCTTGGTGACCCCATAATCCTCAGCTGCCTTCAGGAACTGAGCTACCTGTTCCATCTGCTTGAAGACCATGGTAGGTGGGTTCTCTGGTACCTTCACTGGCTTGGAACCATCAGGGTGCAGGCTATTTACCAGCTTGCTCAGGATCTGCCCAGCAAAGAACACAGTTCAGCACCCAAATTCAGCTCCAATGCCTAACCCCAGGATCTATGCCCCCAGCTTATAGTGCCCCTAAAGCTGCCTGGCCCACCCTGGTTAGGGGGTGATACTCACCACACCATTCTTTAGCCAGACTTGGAAGCCCAGGCGCCCTCGATCAGGACGGCCCACATCAGATCCACACTGCACAATGATCCACTCCACCAACCGTTCCTCCAGCTCATCATCATATTTCTTCTCAATTTTAGACTGCACTTCCCGGCTCATGCCATAGGAGGGGCCCTTGTTTGCCATGCTGGCTGACAGCTAGGGCCAAAAACAGGAGATGAAGGATGAGTCAATATCTCTGCTCCCTGCTTTAGTGACTCACCTGGTCCTAGGTAAGGTCCCCAGTCACTAGCATATTAAGACTCCTTGGTACCTTCCCAACCCTTCTATCTAGTGGCTCTAGGGTCAAGATATAATCCTCTCAGCTTCCCAGAAAATTAACAGAAGGATCTCTTAAGTGGCAAGAAATTGTGGAGGTTAGAAATTTTGAGTTGAAAGAGAGACTTAGAAACTATTTTAACCCTTTTGTTTCACAGATGAGGAAATAGGCCCAATGAGGAGCAAATGGATTTGCCCCATGCAAGTCACAGAGGTAGTCAGTACAAGAGCAGGATTCAAACCCAGATCCTCTGACCCCAAATGTAGTACTCCTTCTGCTATGACACACTATTCCCTACTTCCCCTCTAGTACTCTGGGTCCCAGCTCTAGAACTGAGAAAGAATCTGCTGCTGTTTTCCACATTCCAGTCCCAGAGCCCTCAGGCTATAAAAGGGAATTTTTTTTTCTTTCAAGCTGGGTGGAGAGCAACCCAGGCTAGCTTGACTTCTACTAGTGTTGTGGGCTTCTAGGTATCTCTTTACTTTGTTTATTGACTAATCTAGCACTGCCCCCATCTCCACCAGGTCTCAATTGGTTCTCTTACCACTGACCATCATTTCCATAACTCTTCCATCTGGAGTAGACTCCATCCATCTGGCCTTACCCCTGGTCCTAGGGGGCCTCAACAGGAAGCCAGGGATGGCTGGGACAAGAATGTGGGAACTTCAGATTCCTAGAGTCATGCTCAACCCAAGGGGGTGGGGAGGTAACATGAACCTTGAGATGTAATCATTCCAGGTGGGCACCAGAGAAGGCGTCCCTGGGAACTAAGGAAACCTTGGAGCCAAACGTCATGAGAAACAAATGGTCATATTGCCTAGAGCCAAGCTAAATGAGCAGATACTTCTATCTTCTCTCTCATCTGACCAACTTCTACTAAGGTGTTCCATCCTGTGGTTCTCTTTTTAAATTTACCCATGGCTCAAAAGTTGGAGCCAGGACTCCAGACCTCCCCCCAGCTTTCTACCCTCCCCCCAAAACTAGCCAGCAGAGGCCATCACTGTCTCACCCGGATTTAAAGCTACTTTAGGTAATTAAGGCAGCCAAGCTCCTGGAATATGATGTCTTTCTAGCAGGACTGGTGGGGAGCGTGACCAGCTTCAACTGGAAACTGACCCTGCTCATGGACTCCCTTCTCATTTCCTCAACTCACTCCTCAGGGTCCTTAGTGCTATGGCCACAGCACCCTAGAAACCAGAGCCCTTCTAAGGACTATGAGAGAGCCAAGAATAATCTGCCTCCATCCTCCTATTTCTTCCACCTTCCGACTACTGCCCTCCACACTATCTCCCAGAAATGAAAAAGGGCCTTGGGCTCAGGGCAGAGGCCTAGCCCTGGGAAGGTAGAGATGTTGGTAATATTGGGTGGAAAGAACAAGGCAAGGAACTGAACCTGAAAGGGTTAGAAGCGGACAAAATGAAAACATGACCCAAGGCTATAAGAGGTGTGGCCCTGTGCTCAGGTGCAGTTCGGAGGGGCTGCTGGTAGTAGGAGTATTAGGCTAGGAGTCTGGGTTTGAATCTTCTCCCACTTACTACCTATGTTCCCCTGTATAATTCATATTACTTCTCTAGGCCTCAGTCTTCTCATCTGTAAAATGAAAGGACTGCATTAGATGGTCTCTAAGATTGCTTCCAGCTCTAAAAATGTGATCCTAGGAAGTCAAACCTGACTCAGCATGGTGATGAGGATGAATGATTGAAAGCAGGTGGGATAAAGGGAAGAGATAATTGTAAGCATGCGTAAAGGCATTGTCTTTCTGCCAGTCTGATACTTCCTCCCCTTACGGGAGCCAGAACCCCACCTTGTCTGATAAATGCCAATTTAGGTTCAAGGCTCAGCCATTGGGATTTCTTTAGGTGCCCAGCCCTTCCCCACATTGGACAGAAAAAAGGATCAACAAAATGTTGAAAATGTAGAAAGGCTGCATACATGGTTCCCTTCCTCTCAGAAGAGCCTCCAACTCTGGTTTCCAGCTGCCTTGTCAATACCACCAAACAAGAGACAAAAGGATAAAATGAGAAGGACTTTAGATTGAGAATCAGAAGACTTGAATTTTAGTTATAAGATCATAGGAGTTTTATTTTACTGATGAAACTGATATCATGAGTGACTTAACTAGTCACACAGCTCACAAATGCCACAATCATTTCAGTTGTGTCTGATTCTTCATGACCCCATTTAGGGTCTTCTTGGCAAAAATACTGGAGTGGTTTGCTATTTCTTTCTCCACCTAATTTTATAGATGAGGAAAATGAGACAAACAGCGTTAAGTGATTTGTCCAAGGTCACATAGTAAGTGTCTGAGGCCACATTTGAACTCAGGTCTTCTTGCTTTCAGGCCCAGCACTAAGCACTGCACCACCTAGCTCCCCATATACAGTAAGACCCCCAAATCTCTTGACTTATGCTCTGGCCTTTTGCACTTACTGGCTGTTTAACATTGGCAAACCAGTTTTCTGTGGGCCTCAATTTCCTGTTCTATAAAATAGAGAACTGACCTAAGGTACTTCTGGCTATTAAAGTACAATGATTCTACGAAATCTGAGAGAATACTCACCTTTACCTCTATAAAGACATTCTACCAAAACCAGCACCTAGAAACCCCATCGATATCAGTGAATCTGAAAAGCAGACATATCTGCCCACCTCTTCATCTCACACTGGAACCAAGCAGGGTAGCAATATCTATTCCTTTTTCTAGCATCAGTCCCTACCTCCCCATCCAATTCCTAGAGAACCAGAAATCAAGAGGCAAGATAGAGATAAAGTCAAAAGCTAGAAATCAGTGCTACAGAATTTAAACCTGCCTTCCAGATCTAGCTCCTTCTTTTTCCCCCATTAATTTCTGAGACCTGCATATAGTAACTGGTGCTAAGTTAAAAGTCTTAGTACCCAAGCCTGGGGAGGTCAAATAACTTCATCAGTCTTCATTCAGTTGGAATAAGGGGAGTTCATAGAACCTTGGACCTTTCCACCTCTTTCCCCCTCCCACTCCATCATGACTTTTCCCATATCCAAAACTAAATATCCATATCCAAATTAGAGCCTTTCCCCCTATATTGTACAGTCTTTTCCTCTCTTCTCACAAAGCCCCCACCATCATTCAGTACACACTGATTAGATCATACCTTGTGCAAGGGTGTGCCAGTCACTAAGGGAGAGGAAATACAAAAGAAGGTATAGTCCCTACCCTTTAGGAGTTTACTGTCTATTAAGGGGAACCTAGGAGGTAGATAGGGCAGCCTAGCACCGTGATGGACAAACCTGACAATGCACATACCTGTAGCACTATAAGCCAACAAGGTGATTAGGGACGAGTGAAAACGAGGAAGCAAGGGTTAGAGGAAGGAAGTGTTCAACACACTCTCCCTTCTCAATTTCTTCCTTCCTTCTCTGCAGAGATTACAGATGGAGATTCCCAAGGAAGCTCTCTAAGGTCTGTTCTTCCTGAGAAGAAATCGTGGCAGCCTGTGTTTGCATATACTTGAGGTTTGCTTCTAATGTGATTTCTGAACATTTGAATAAGGCCAAATACAAACCTGGAGAGAACCCCATAACCAACTGGCAGGTTCTGTTTGCTTCCCCCACCCTTGGCCAAAGGAATTCTTTTCAATTGATATTCCTTTATGTTAGCCTTAAGGAATTGAGAAGGGACCAGAAGGACCCAAACGGAGGTTGGAGAAGGAGAGGATTTCCCTTTGATCCATTGAAGTCCCATAGGAGATAAGAAGTCACCAGGGCATTAAATAAAGTCTTCAGTCTAGTGACATGAGCCCATCTGTATCCAGAAGAGAGTAGCACATATAGGCACATGTGAGTCTAGAGTACAGTGGAATAGGCAAGCATCTCTAGATCCAGGGGACTATGGGGACGTGGGGGGGGCACAGACCACACACAATGAAATCTTTGCCAGGAAACTCACCAATGTCTTATACATAGTTACCGACAGAGGGAGAGAGCAAGAAGACTTTGGGAAGGGCTCTCGTCCCAGCCCAGCCCAGCCCCTTCCAGGCAAGTCCCACCCCACATCTGCCTCAGTAGCTGTAACCTCCTCGAATTGTTCTGTCCTTTCAGTCGTGTCTGACTCTTGGTCACCCCATTTGGGCTTTTCTTGGCAAAGATACTGAAGTGGTTTGCCATTTCCTTCTCCAGCTCATTTTTACAGATGAAGAAATTGAGGTAAACAGGGTTAAGTGACTTGACCAGGGTCATACACCTAATTACCTAGTCTGAAGCCAGATTTAAACTCAGGAAGATGAGTCTTCCTGACTCCAGGCACTGCACCACCCAGCTGCCCAGTCTCCTGAAGACAGGGTGAGTAAAGCTCTGATTTCCTTCCTGCTTTGGCACTATCCAAGTGGGGCAGGTGGGGGCCCCAGGCCACAACCCGAGGTGGAGCTGGCTGGGAGTCTCTGATGTTCCAGACAGGTGGGTCCCCCCACCCACAATCTGCACCTGGCCACACTGCTCACCTCCAGAAAGGCTAGGAAATTCCTCCACCCATACAGCCTCACTGTTCCCAGTGCCTCTACCCTGAACTTCTCTGTACACATGGATTCCCAGACACCTACTCACAGACATTCACTCCACATTCTCATGAGATCACACATCCATTCATCCTCTTGCTCCTTCCACTGCCATGACACCAGTCAGAAATAGCATCAGTCACAGTCACACTCCCAGCTCCATCAGTCTGTAACTGGGGCAGCAAATGGACCTTCACGTTCGCCCCGGTTTCCCAGGTTCACCTGAATCAGCAAATTCATCCCTGAAACTTCAGCCAGAGGCTGCCAGATCATATCCCATGAGGCCAGCTCAGTGGCCTGTTAGAGCTAAGGACTGGGACATTCCTATGGCAGTATGGGGGGATATAAGGAGCCTTCAGGCTCTCCCACTCCATCCATTATGCCAGTATCTATCAAGACAGAAGTATCTCCTTCCCTAAACTTTTTTTTAATGAAACATTCCTATCTAGTCTAAGTGAGATGTGTGGTCCTTCCCCAGAGCAGGACAGAGGACAGAGAAATTATCTTGAGGAAACCTTGACAACAGTCATCTGCTGCCTAGGTCAAGCTTCATCCATCTTCCTTGTCACTCTGTTTCCCCTCCTATCCCAATTACCCTCTTCTGGACTAGACCCAGCTCCCTCTATCCCAAGGACAAAAACACTTACTAGGAGTTCTCAGAGCTCGATGAAGCAATGATGTTTTCTGTGCCTAGGACACCAACAGACAGGACAGGGCGCTGGCTGGGCTGGGGGGTTTAAAAGGTTGGTGGCAGCCCAATGATGTCAATCCTCTCCTCTCCCTCCCCCCCGCCCCCCCCCTTACCTCCACCCTCAGACAGCCCGCCCCTCAGTTCTCTCCCTGCTGGGAGAAAACCAGCCCCTTCCCCACACCCCCAGTGACTCTCCACACAGGCTCCATATTTGGGGAAAGACACCAAGACCGAGCAATCTGCCGGGGGCTGCCTGAGACATTCCCTGCATGCTTGAGAGATGGAGCTGGGAAGGGGCGGGGCCAGGAGTGATGACAGAGAGCCGGGAAAAGCCTTTTATAGACAGGACTCTACAGGCTTCCCCCTCTCTCTGGATGGTGGGACTACCTCCCCCCCCCATTCTGTCGGCTTTTACCACTGCCCCTTGGCATGGGGGTGGGGTGGGGCCAGATGAGGGTCTGAGGGAGAGCAAAGAGATTAGGGGTTAAGTGGGTTAACTTCTCCTAAATCCTTGAGCAAAGGTCAGCAAATCTCCAGAACAATCCTTGGCCCCTGGACTTTTTCACTTTTGTTTTGGGAAAGGGGCTTAGAATTCGCTTGGGCTGAGGGGAGCAGGCAAAACCCCAGGTGGAGTACAACCTAGGAATTAGGGTGGGTAGGTATCAGGGCCATCCCCATTCTCCTTTGGGAGCATTTGTGGAGATATCCCCTCCACATTGAAAACAAAGGCTGGGGGCATGGAATTTAGGAGGTCCACAGCTGTTGAACTAGCCCTCTGCTCCCCAAGGGTACTTGCCCTGCACCCTGTCCAGGGTGAGTAGTGGGTGGTAAAGGGTTATCTGAGGTCCCCATCCTTGGAGGGAGTCATGAAGCTGCCCCTACAACTCTCCCATACACACACAATCACTTCCTCATCCAGGACATAAAAGGAACTTCACTCCATAGAAAGATCCACCACCATTTTCTGAGGCCCAACTTTGTTCTTGTCTCTAGAGTACTTGGGGATAGGGTGGATAGGGTATGATGTGAAACTTGTTGATAGAGAATATTGTTTCATCTACAGAACTCCACTAACCGGCCATGGGGGCCCCTTAACTTCTTCCCTGGCACTAAACTTTCACTGGACCAAGGCCATGGGACTATAAGGGAAATGAGTTTAGGCTCCCTGGAGTAGTACAGCCCAAGAGAGATCTGGGCATTGGCAGTCCCCTTCAAGAAGCTCTTTTCCCTCCTAGCACCTCCTCCCTCGGGGAGTCCTATGCCCGATTCATGCCAAAGAATGGGAAGCAGCTGTGCCTGCCAAGCTGAAGCAGTGAGCACATCAAGAGTGACACCATGCGGTTACTGAGATTTCATGCTGGGGCAGGCCTGGGAGAGAAATGGAGGGGTGAGAGGATGCTGAGAGAAGGGAGAGGTGCACCTTAGAAGTTATATGTCCTTCCTCCTCCTTCCCTCTGCCTCAGAATCACAGATCTTAGTGAAGCAGTCTAACATCCTTATTTTAGAGGGTAAATCCCCTGAGGGCAAAGGCCTTCACTTTTTCCCTTGGTATCTCTAGCTCTTAGCACAGCTCCCTATACAGAGTAGGTGCTTAATAAATACTGGTGGACTGCACCTGTGATAACTGAGGCTTGTAGAGATGGCTATTTACACATCAGACAATTGGCTGTTTCCCCAGGGGCCCAGACCATGCCTCAGTCACATGAGAAATGAAAGTTCTTGGATCAGAAGATCTACAGCTGGAAGGACTTGGGGGCTATTGAGTACAACCCCGTCATTTTTGCTGGGTTTTTGTTTTTATTTTTTGAAAAGGGAAGGTAGGGCAATTGAGGTTAAGTGACTTGCCCAAAGTCACACAGATAGTTTTTGTGTGTGTTGTGTCTGAGGCCGGATTTGAACTCGGGTCCTCCTGACTCCAAGGCTGGTGCCCTATTCACTGCATCACCTAGTGGCCCCTAACCCCCTCATTTTTACAGATGAAGACACAGGTCTGAAGGAGGTTAAGTGATTTGTCCATA
Source organism: Petaurus breviceps papuanus (assembly GCF_028583685.1). Taxonomy (NCBI): domain Eukaryota; kingdom Metazoa; phylum Chordata; class Mammalia; order Diprotodontia; family Petauridae; genus Petaurus; species Petaurus breviceps. Next base: position 388,723 of record NW_027187419.1, read on the forward strand.
GTCACAGTTTAGTATCTGAGGCAGGATTCAAACTCAGGTTTTCCTGATTCCAAGTCTAGAACTCTATCCACTGGGCCTCCCACCTGGGATTCTCCAGTGTTTCTTTACCTCATTGTCTCCAATTAAACTTTCCTGTTTACTAAGACAGTCATTAAATCCTGACCTTGAAAACATGTTCCCCCTCCTAACAAGTGCCCCCTTTTCCCTGCTGCCACCGGAGGGACCAAGCTGCTACAGAACCACGGACATACTTTAGACAGGAAGCTTCCCAAGTCTTATGTCTGTAATCTACTAGCAACAGAGAGCCAAATGAGAGAGCCTCTTCTACTAACCTGCGTATGTGCCCAGGAAGGTGAATGACTTATTTAGGAGTATTATAGTATTCCCTTTAGTATTAGGGAAGGGTCATTGTTTTGGGGAGGGGGGGGTCTTTTTAAACTTCTGGCAGGAAGGGACTTTAAAAACATCCCTCGGAAACACAAATTGGAGGGCATCCCAGGGAGGCCAGCCAGGATGATGAGAGGACTAGAGATCATACCATATGAAGATTGGTTTGGAAAACTTGTCACCACACCGATAAAATTCTGGAACCTTAGAGAACTGATGTTGGGTGTATGGATAAAGATTCACTTGTTCTACCTGGGCAGAACAAGGGGCATCAAATGGGAGGAAGTTTCCAGACACACAGATTCCAGCTAATACTGCAAGAAAAAGCTTCCTAAGATTTAGACAGGCAGATTCTGGATCACAAAAGAAAAAAATCCCTAAAAACGAGAGGAGTCCCAAGGCTGAATGAGCCAGCTGCCTTAGCAGGCTGAGGTTGTCCCCGGTGTTGCAGAAGGGATTCGTGGGCAGCTAAGGGTTAGGCCAGAGGACCTCTAAGGTACTTCCAATATAGATTTCTTTACCACGAGTTCGGGAGCCTGGGAGCTAAGGAGGAAGCTAAGAAGAAAATTAAAAAGGAAAGGAAAGAATTAAAATAAAATATAAAATACTCCTCCACCATCAAGGCTAGCCTATAAAAGAGCCTAGGAACCAGCTGAGAGGTAAGAATAGTTAGGGACTACGTACAATGATTGTGGCTGTTCGGTCACGTCTGACTCTTCATGACCCCATTTGGGCATTCCTTGGCAAAGAGAATGGAGTGCTTTGCCATTTTCTTTTCCAGCTCATTTTACAGATGAGGAACCTGAGGTAAACAAGGTGCAGTAACAGCTCTTAAGTGTCTGTAGCCAGATTTTGAATTCAGATCTTGACTCCAGGCCTGGCACTGCACGACCACACTGCCCACCATGACTACAGGGCCCATCTCCTTCCCCTGGGGCTGACCTTGTCTATGGTTTTCAAGTTGGCCTCTTCCTCCAATCGCACCTCACCCCCCCTCCCTCCCTACTCCTCTAACTTACTCCCTGCTTCCCACTAGATCCAGCCCTGAAAGGACAAGCAAAAGAAGCCCAGTATGTGCATCTGGTCATTCCTTTAATTGAATGTAGTCATTCATAGAAAACAGAGATTCCACCATGATGTGGAAATAGACATAAAACAGTTATTAAAAAAAAAAGCAAGACCTCCATGACTCCCTGGGAAAGTTGTAAGAACAAAGTTGGGAATCCAGGAAAAAAAAAAGTTCCTACACCCTGAGGCCTAGCCCCCTTTCCCCATCTCATCTCTCCTCTCCCATAATGGCACCTGGATCAGGGAGGGCAGGTGGGAGACAGCCGAGGGCCAAGAGGAGGTGCTGAACCACAGCCGGAATATGTGAGCTACACAGACTCACTGTAAACTCCAAGGTGTGTGGGTGTGTGTCTTTATCCCCACAATCAAAAGACTGGGTGAAGACAGGGCCAAAACCTGGGAGCCAGGCCCCAAATCCTATCTTGGGGGACAATGGCACGCATGTCCTCGCCCTGACTGCCCTTAGACATAGGCACTGCATGAGCCTGGAATGGGTTATGTTCTTTGTAACCCTCCTATCCCCTACCCCTGGTCTTGGGGGGCAAGCAATGGCACCAACAGAATCTCCCCTAGGATTTGGCAGGCACAAGGGCACCAGGGGACAGAAAGCAAAGGGAGGAGGGAAGAGGCAGCCTGGGACCTGTTCTCCACCACCCTCATCATGGGGAAAGATAGAGCTTTTCTTAAGCTATTCAGTTCCAAACGTAGGGCTACACAAAGGTAGCTCCTAATTTAAGCTCCCTCTCCATTAAAAAAAAAAATTCCCCCCAAAAATCCGAATCCACATTAGCAACCAACCACCATGAAGCAGGTCAGAAGGTAATTGCTATATGCCCCAGACCCCTTTCTGGTTTTAGCATCAGATACCTGGCTTCTCAGCTCTCCCCTCCACCCCCTTCAAAGCAGGCAAACCCAGCTCTGGATAGCAGCTTAGAGGGCCCTTACCCGGATTCAACACACATATTAAAAGAGCTGGGGTTGGACGGAAAAATCAAGTTCCAGCCCTTATCCAGAACTGCAGCAGAAAGGAGGATTTGGGGCTCCAATACAGAGGGCTCCCCACAGAAGAAGGGGAGGAACCCTGGAAGAGATGGGCTCTCTGAGGGGCCCAAACACTGAGAAGGAAGCAGCAAGTTTGACCAAAGTTCAAATGATGGGAGGTGACAGGCCCTAGGTGGGCCAGCCCCGCTTCTCCCCAGGCAAAAGGCAGATTCCAGCTACAAGGAGAACATGACTGTCCTCCCCATGAATGTCCCAATGCTGTCCTAGGGAACTAGGCAGAAAAACTGTCCCCTCGCTTTGAGGCACTGGGCAGAAGGTCCTGAACAACCCTTCCTGCCTTAGGCCTAGCTAGGCTCCTTTGAGTGCCAAGGCTTGAAGGCCAAGAGGGAGGGAGGTGCGGCATCCACTAGAAGACATAGATCTTGTCCCGTTGTACTGTATCTAAATCATCATCCAGGGTCAGCAGCACCTGAAGAAAGAGAGAGGGAGGCTGCAACCTTGGGTCACACATGAGGGTAGGGTGGAGGACAAAGGAGAATTCCAGTTCCCACAGAAGAGGGAACCAACCCCACCTGCCTAGTCCTCATTACAGCCTCACAACCTCATACAAGTTATTAGGATTCATTTCACAGATGAGGGCACTGTAAGAAGTCAAGTAGCAGACCCAGGCCTGGTAAGTGGCAGAAGGGAGATTCACACCCATTGTCTTCAGATTCTAAGGTCAGCTCTTTGCACCAGCTCTCCTCCTTTGATGGCCCTTGTCCCAGTCCGCTTTGTGCCCAGCCTGTGGGATAAGGGTAAGCAAGGCCACACTTACCAAGAAAGACCCAAACATGGCAATGGAGGAGAGGAAGTGCCAGATGTCATGGTCATCAAAGAAATTGAGCAGGATACAGTCACGATTGTGCTCCCTCGACTCAGCAGGAGTTTTCTGGGGAATAAGGACAGAGATGGGGAGGGCTACCTGTCACCATCTGCCCACAACTCCCTAGGTACGGATTATCGCCCACTTCAGTCAACATTCTTCCAGTTACCCAGGCTGGAAACCTCAGAACCACAGACTCCTCCTACCCCCTCATTTTCTATAACCAATCATGCCACAAGTTTCACAGATTCTTCTTCCCTCCCCACACAAAATTCCTTTGTGTGTGTTTACATTTTCTATTTACTTATCTGGGTACATGCTGTTTTCCCCCCAGAAGAACACATGCCCATCGGCTTCTACCATCTTTATCTGTGTATGTACCTAGTGCCCCTTCGTTCGGTCCATGGTTTCCTTGGCATGGGGAAATCCATTGATCAATGAAGATCAACAGCTGGTTTTGTTCTGCACTTTAAACTTAATAGTTGCCTGGGGCACTGAGAGCTTGTGACCTGCCCAAACTGGCAGAGGGCAAGGCTTCAGGAAGCTAGCTTTCTGTCCACTCTGCCATGATCTATCTTGCCCAGCATACAGTTGGATCAAAGAATCAGAGCTAAAAGGATCTTTAGGGGTCATTGAATCTGGCCCCCTCATTTTACTTACAGATGAAGAAACAGATGTCTAGAGAAATTAGGTGACTTGCCCAGTGTCATCGAGTATCAGAGGCAGGATTTGAACCTAAGGCTTCCTGACTCCAAGTCTAGTACTTCCTCCATTATACCATGTTGCTCCTTATCAATCAATCAATGAATCAACATGCATTTACCAAACTCTTACTACATACCTGGCACTGTGCTAGGCACCTAAAGTATAAAGAATGAAGCAATCCCTGCTCACAGTAACTTTACATTCTAACGGGAGAGACAAGTACATATAAAATACATGTCTATAACATAAAATTGAGACATATACACACAGTCACTAAATATAAGACAGCTTGGGAGGGACGCCGCTAACATTTAGAGACAATCAGGAAAGGCTCCATGAAGAAGATGGTCCCAGAAATTCATCTTAAAGGAAGAGAGGGATTCTCTGAAACAGAGGAAGGAAGGAATTCCGGAATTGAGAGACCATCAGTACAAAGGAACAGAAATGGAAGATGGAGTTTCCATGAGTGAGGAATAGAGAGAAAGCCAGTGTGCCTAGACTGAACAGTAATGCTCACTGGACACTGGAAAGATTGGTCAAGGCCAAGTTGTTTAGAGCTTTAAAACCTAAATAGAAGAATTTACATTTTATATGAGAGGTAATAAATAGGAAACCACCGAAACTGGCTGAGTAGAGGAGTCACGTGGTTAGACTGGTGCTTAAAAAAGATGACTGGCAACAGCTTGTAGGATGGACTAGAATGGTGAAAGACTTGAAATGATTTAGAGGAGAGGTGATGAAGGCCTAAACTAAGGGGAGTATTTAGGGGGAAAGATAATGAGTTCAGATTTAGACATGCTGAATTGAAGATGTCTCCAGGACATCCAGGATTGTAAAATGTCCAACAGGTAACTGACATAATAAAAGACTGAACCTCAAGGGGGAGATGAGGGTTGGGAGTCATCTGCATAGAGGTGATGGTACAGAGGGAGAAGAGGGTCCAGGACAGAGCCCTGGGCATTCTGTCACCTACTGTTAGGGTATGTGGTGTGGATAATGGGCCGGCAAAGGCAACTGAGCTGTGATCAGTCTGGTGACAGAAAAATCAGGAGACAGTAATGTCCTGAAAACCCAGAGATAAGAAGACGAGAGGGCTGATTAACAGTGTGAGTGCAGCAGAGAGCTCATGAGGGATTAAGAGCTGAGAAAAGACCATCACATTTAGCACCGAAGGTATCACTGGGAACTTACTGTTGACTGATTCAGTTCAGAAGCCAGGCTGAGATGTGAGTGAGAGCACAGGAAGGGGAGGCAAGCAGTGGGGACAGCTTTTTCAAGAAGTTTGACTGAGAAAGGGAGGAGAGATGCAGGGCAGTAGCTTGAAGATATGGCAGGATCTAGTGAAGGCTTTTTTTTTTAAGGGATGGAGGAGACTCGGACATGTTTGAAGGCAGCAGTCGACAGGAAAAGGTGGAAGATTTGAGAAAGATTGGGAGATGACTAAGGATGCAACTGCTAGAGAAGACAGGAGGGATCAGGAAATAAGCACACTGTATAGCTTGATAAATTCGTGGGTTACATTGAACCTTTTTTTCAATACCTCTTCCCATTCCAAAGGAGGTAAAAAAAGACAAACTCAGCATAGCTCTTGCCCTCAGGGAGCCTAGGATGGTAGGTAGGAAATGCATATAAATATCATATAAGATAGAATAAAAGTGCTCCCTCGACCCCTTCTCTTTCTCTTTGAATACACAATTTTCTCCCAAACCTTTAGGAATAAGCATGTTCCACCACTTTTATGAAGGCTTCCTTTGACATTCTCGCCCAAAAAAGTTTCTCCCTCCTCTGAGCTCCTCTGGTTCTTAAGTGTCCATCCCTGACATTTGTCCTTAACATATACTATCTTTAATTATTAGATATCATTTCCTAGTTGAGTCCCATTTTCTCTAGTTACCCTGAGGGTAAGGACCACATCTTATCCCCCACATCCAGTCGTTCACTCATTCAATAAGCTTAATTAATATATTAATGTATAAATAATATACTTATATTATATATGTATAATACTATAAAACAGGCATTATGCTAAGTGCTAGAGACAAAGATTTTTTTGTTCCCTTCCCCCAAGGAGCTTATATTCTAATTAGGAGGAAAAATAAAGGTTCAACAATAATACACACAGAATATTGGAATGGGGACAGGACTACCAATGAGACAAATCAGGAAAGGCCCTGGGGAGGAGTTGGAACTCTGAAGGGAGTCAGGAATTCTAAGTCGTCAGTGAGGAGGAAAGCATTCCAGGCACCAGGAAGAGTCTTGGGCAAAGGTTTCAGAATGGGAGATAGAAAACTGTATACCGGGCCCAGCAAATGGGCCAGAGTTTGGAGTAGAACAGTGTTAGACACATAGTAAACACTTAGTGATACTAAGAATTATAGAATTGTAGACTTTTAGAGTTAGAAGAGATTTCTGTGTTTAGCTTGTCCAGTGCCTTCATTTTAGAGAGTCCTGGACTTGGGAAAACCTGAATTCAAATCTTTCCTCAAACCTTCATTAGCTATGTGACCCTGGACAAATCACTTAACCACTCAGCTTCAGTTTCCTCACCTGTAAAATGAGAATAATACTGACTCTTCTATACAACATGACTGATGTGAAAATGTTTAATAGGAATGTATATGTAAAGCCTTTACCAGATTGTATGCCATCTTGTGGAGGGGGGAAGAGAGGGAAGGGGAGAAAATTTAAAACTTGTGGAAGTGAGTGTTGAAAACTAAAAATAGGGGCGGCCAGGTGGCTCAGCAAGTAAGAGCATGGGCTCCAGTGTCGGGATGACCTGGGGATCAAATCTGGGCTCAGATACTTAGCACCACACCCAGAAATATTTGGCCGTGTAACCTTGAGCAAGTTACTTAACCCCGCTTGCTTAAAAAAAAAAGAAAACTAAAAATAAACTTATAAAAATGAGAATAATAAGGATCAAAGGAGATTATATACATGATATACTTTGCAGATATTAAATTGCTATAAATGCTGCTTATTATTATTGTTTACTATTACAGATAGATATTCTATAGCTATAGAAACATTAATATAGATATGGATGAGAAAAGACTGAGAAGAGAAAAGTCTTGATTAAGGTTATAAAATTAGTCAGTCAAAGATACAGCACTGAAGCCTGGGTCTTGTTACCTGCTCCCCTTGCTTGTTCAGGCATTCATTCACTCACCTGCCAGGTACTGAGTCCCTGGAAGAAGAAGAAAAGGGCAAAGCCCCAGACCACAGAGGTACAGATGATACAGAGGAGGGGGATGAGTTTGATCCTCTCCCCACTCCGGAGCTAAAGAAAGAAGCAATGGCAAGGGAGTTAAGAGCAGTGCCTGCCTGGGCACTCAAGAGTCTGTGGGGGCTCCGAACAGCGGGTCTTTTTAGCCCCCTTTCCGGAGTCTCTGTTCTTTGTACTCTTCCCTCTGAACTTTCATTTAATGGTTGAGTTTCTCCACATGTGGCAAAACCTGGCCTCTTCTCGTCCTTTTATTTTACAACTCATTTCAACATCTTATCTCCTCCAGAAAAAGCCTTTCTGGCTTCTGGGCTCAACACACATTCAATTCCCTCTGCCTCATGTACCCATGCCACATGTCAATGGAACCCCCATTTCTAACTCTGGACCCCATTAGATGACAGTGAGGTTCCCCAAAGATAGGGACCATGGCTAAGGAGAGTTCTTCAGTATCACCAGTGCTTAATTAAGATCTCAAAGCCTCTCCTCCCCACCTCCCACACCTAGGCATTTAATGAGATGTAAGTTCCTCTAGGTAAGGCAGACTCCTGCCTACAGCCAGGCCCTGCAGGCTTCAGAGGGAACTAAGTACTGGATTCACTGATCTCTTCCTCCTCTGAACTCCTACGCCAATAACTGTCTGTACCACTTACTTGGCACTTAGCACAGACTATCTTAACCTTAGGTAGTCCTAAATGCGAAGCCATGGTCCATGAGACTAGAAGCCCTTATGGGTCAGGGATCATTTCTTAGCTTTCTGCTCTGTCTTCTCACTGAACCTGTTGCAATTATGGACACAGAGGAATAACAATGATACTAGGAAGGATTGGCATACGAGTGGCACCAACTTCTCCCCTTCTCTCCTACCCCTGCTGCATTCCCTCAGTGACCAGCCCAGGGCCTGCAATCCTGGTCCACTTTTATGTCAAAGTAGGAAGGGCTGCACAAAAGTTAAGAGGGAGGAAACTCCTCACTCCCTCACCTCTCCCACCCCCTGCTTACCTTCATGATGATATAGAAAGCAAAGTAGAGAAGAAGGTTGCAGATGCCAATGGCCAGCAGGTAGGAAGCAAAATCATTGGGACGCATGATAAGCCCATAGGCAGCACTGCAGAGAAGAAAGAGGACTAAGAAGGCCGGGATCCACGGGCAGCCCCTGCCAGCACGCACGCGCGCACACACACACACACACACACAGACACACAGACACACAGACACAGACAGACAGACAGACACACACACACACACACACACCCATGCACTGAATGGTCTGTATCTCCTTAGAACGTGGGGCTGAGGTGGGGCCACTGCTCAGAACAGAAGGCAGCCAGGGGGATTTCAGAGTATCTGCTGCCCATCTACTTACAGGAGGGGGAAGGAGCCTCCCTCTGTCCTTACCTCACCCTTCTCCCCTCAGACCCAGGGCAGTAGGTAGTAGGTAGCAGCTCAGAGGGAGCACAGTACCCAGTATGGAGCAAGGACCTTCTATTACTCCCCTTAGGAGTTGGGGGAGCAGGAAGGGAAGAAGAGAAGTCTTAGGCTAAGTGCCTCCCCCCAGCCCAGCCTGGTTATCACCCACCCAGGCCCTCGAAGCTTCATTTCTACACTCACAGTGACCAGTTGATGATGTTGCCCATAACCAGTAGCACCATTCGGTCCTAGAAAGAAGTAAACCCCAGGGACAATGAGACAGAGATAGGGTTTAGGTGGTTTAGTAGATAAAGAGGGGGCTTGAGTTTGAATCCTGCCTCAGGCACTAGTTGTGTGACCCTGAACAAGTCACTTAACCTCTCTCATTCTCAGTTTCCTCAGCTGTAAATTGAGGATAATAATAATTACCTGACAGAGTGATTGTAGAGATCAAACAGGATAAAAAATGTAAAAGAGCTCTGCAAACCTTAAAGCATTACACAGGTTGACTCAAAAGTCCTAGTGCAATTTAAAGCTCTTTAAAATAAACTTCGTTAAAGTTTAAAATGGTACCAAGACTTCTGGGACACCCTGTATAAATGTTAGCTATGGTTATTGTACAATAATAATATTATAATGAAAACAACATGGATGGCCAGAGAGAAGCGAAACAGGAAAGAGAGGGCCCCAACTATCTGGTGCTTACAGGGGCCCCCAGAAAAGGGGCAGATGTAACAAGGACTCAGGAGAGGAATGGAAAGAGGAGCCTGGGCACATACCACATACAGTGGTCCACTGCACTGTCGGATGCAGTCTGTGTAGACCACATGAAGAATCCGGCGGAAGATCCCAGAATCTGCAAGAAGGGACAAAATTTCACTGAAGGCCATAAGTTTGAGGCTGCAGAGAGATATCCCTCCTCATACTAAAAGATTATAACCTAAGTTCACAGCTAGAAGTCCCAGCAGGTCCAGTCAATGTTAAGGCCAGCTGTGGTTCCAGAGCAGTGAGGGGTCAGGAGGGACAATAACAATTCACATTTATATAGTGCTTTGAGAGACAGTGGAGTATGGTGGATTGAGAGCCCACCGTAACGTCAAGGGGACTTGGTTTCAAGTCCTGCCTTTGGCACATACAGGCCATGTGACCCTGGATGGACAAGTCACTTAACCCTCTCAATAGCCCAGGTGACTCTCTAAGGCTGTAAGCTGCAAAAAATGGCTGCTGATCTGCACTGATAGTTTCCTTACAAGGAATTCTCTACTATATATGTAATATTAATATAATATGTATAAAATAGAAAAGGAACGGGCACTACCTTTAAGGTGTCCAGCCACAAATATCCAAAGACAAAGCCAGAGAAGGATCCAGAGAAATAGCCTGAGGTCTTTCTCTATTTCATTGTCTCTGTTTCCCTGTCTCTCTCTGTCTCATACACCATTCTTCTCACACACCACTCTTGTCTTTCAGACTCTCTGCCCCCATGCCTTCCTATCATCACAGTTCTTACTCCAGGCAATTTCCTTACCTAGCTTCCAACGGCCCATATAGTAAAGTTGGGTACTGAGCAGGAGCGTAGCGATTATGTGAATGACAGAGAAGACAATCCAGAACGCCATGTTCCCTTTGCCAAATACCTATATGGGGTAGGATGAGAGGAGGTGGGGAACAATATGTGTATGTGTGAGACAGAGAAGGAAGAAAGGGGAGGAAAGGGAGAGAAAGAGAGAGAAAGAGAAGGGAGAGAAACACAGAGAGAGCAAAAAAAACCAGAGAGACACAAAGAGAAGGGAGAGAAAGATAGAGAAAAAAGAGCCTATGAGCAAATGATAGAGGGGAAGTCTACAATCAAGATTCCTTAGGGTACCTGCCAACATTGGGCTAAAGGTTCAGTCAGGAGGGCATAATCATGTCTGAGCTGCCCCAAGAGAGGAGATTTACTTCCAGGACTGGGGGAGAAATAGGGGAAGGCATCTGGTCTCTAGGGACAGAAGGCAGGAAGGACAATGGCATTCAAAGGCAAGGAGCTGAGGGAGGGAGGCCAATTTAGGTAGGACTGGGTGAGACACTTACCACCCCCAGCACAGAAAAGAAGATGACGACGGCGAGGCAGGCATAGGCGCTGTAGGCGCTGGCATTGATGTCAGGGTGCCGTTTCTGATACAGCTTCAGCATGCAGAGCCCAGCGATCATGTACATGAATGATGTATCTGCAGGGAGAGCAGGCTTTAGGCCTCCTAATATGAGGGTCTGTCCAAGCCCACCGTACTTAGGCTGAGGTCTCCTTGCTCCCTCTCTCCTAGAAAGCCACCACTTAGCATTTACTGGGTAGGCAGGACTATGTGGGGGAGTTCCTTGGTGAGGCTCTAACACACTCCTAAGATTCCCTCCAGAAACTGACTTCTCTTGGGCACCATTCAGAACAGCAGCTGTCTCTAGCACCTAGTATGTGTGTTACCGTTAGCAAGTCACTTTACCTCATCTGGGCCTCAGTTTCCTCATCTGTAAAAAGAGGTGGTTTGCCTAGGTGTTCTCCAAGATCCCTTACAGCTCTAAATCCTAAGATCCATGAGAAGGGAGAAGAGTCCCTAACCAGGTCTGGTGGCCTGTTCTCTGTACTGCAAGAGGATATCTAAGATCTAGTTTCCCTAAAAGGCTGAATCTTGGGGGCTCCTACCTAAAGAATGGGGAGCTTGGTTAAAAAAAAAAAAAGGTAAGACCAAGAGGAACACAGGCAGGTTCTCTGGTAATGAAAAGGAGGCTTTACCAAACTGAAAATTTGTATAGTTGGGGCAAACATGGTAGCAGGCACTGAGCAGTCCCTCCATCATCAAGGCTGTACCCATAGCGTAGAAAAGCCCAAAGTGCTTTGGGATTCCACATTCCTAGTCCAAAGAAAGAGTCCAGGGTTAGAGTATGAACAGAAAAGAGAAGCAACAGCACACATTTATTAATCGCCCACTAAGTGTGGAATGCTGTGCTCGGCAATGTGAAGGGTAAATGGTCCCTGCCCTCCAAGAGCTTACAGTCTGAGAGAGACAACAGAGACAAACACCTGCAGGACAATATGGCGGCAGCATTGCACAATAAGGACCTCAGAGTCTGAAGTCAAGGGGCTGAGGAGGATGAGCAAAGGCTGCACAGAGACAAGATGAGGCTGACTTAAAGAATGAGTCAGTAAGAGAAGACTGTGGGAGAAGAGGAGCTACCAAGGCTGACCATGGCTGGGGGGGCACTGACAATGCAAGCAGTTCAGGATAAGTGCTATCTTTCACTAAGGTTAAGGAGTAGGACCCGCAGGGTGACACCAGCTAAGGGGAAAGGGAGGGCTCCGTTCTCACCAGGGCATAAAGGTCATTTCGCATGAGGGCTCGGTTGTAATTGATTTCTCGTTGCAGTATGATGAGGAGGAACAGCAGCCCCAACAGGATGTAACCCAAGTTACTGAGGATATTGTTGAAAGCGCTGGGGCAGAAGCCAAAGAGTGTTATCTGGAGAAGGGGGAGCCTCCCCTGTCCCGCCCCACCCTCCAGATGCTCCTAGGTTCCCACCACCGCCTTCCTCCTCTGCCTGCCTCCCCCAATGTCCCCCCTACCTGAGGTTGCCCAGGGGATGGGCACAGAGGAAGTTGTAGTAGCAGATGTCCTGATTGCCTGTGACATTCACCACCTGCAGTAGTCCCAGAGAGCAAGAAAAACAGGGAGAGATTGAGGTCTGAGATTTCACTTAGAGTCTAGGTGCAGAAGTAGCCCAGCCCCATCGTACCTGACTCTGACAAAGGTCAAGAGACCCTAACCCCAATAGACCCTTTCAACCCTAGACACCCACAGCTGTTGTTTCCTTATTGGTAAACAACATGACCACCAGGGATCGTGGGCTCTCTCTCTGTGAGCACAGTCAAAAACCTGTGGGTTCTTTCTGTGAGCATGGTGTGATGCTCACAGAATCGCTAGTATGATTAGTGAGACCTCTACAAGGGAGGATGAGAAGATAAGAATTGTTAAATGCTTAGAACGTATTAAGCACTTAATAAATGCTTCTTCCCTTCCCCTCCCTTCCCCACTTCTGGAACTTGTGTCAGAAGGAGACCAGGCAAGCATATGTCAAAAGGATTCCCATCTCTGGGGCAAAGCTGAGGAAGTCAAGAGGCCTAGGGTTTGGGAGGCAGGCAAACTCTGCCCCTCTTACCGTCTGGTAGGTGATCACCAACTGCACCACTGGGAGGGCATAGAAAACGGCTATGGTGGCAATGTTCCTGTATGCAAGGATGGATGGACAATGAATGAAGAAGACTGGAAGAGAACCATCCCCACCTCCAACATGAGTCCTTGCCCCTTCTCCATGCTCCCTCCCAAAACACAGGCAAACATTCCACTCACCAGAAGTAAATCTGGTACTTCTTCCGCAGAACCCGTTTGTCCTTCCGGGCCAGGTCGGCTACACACAGGTATTGCTGAGAAGGAACAAGAAAAGATGACACAGTTGGAGGTCAACTGCACCCATGACCCTTGGGAAAGCTCTCAAGGGTGGTAAAGGGCAAGGACAAAGCTGGGACCTTTAAATGTCTTTGCCTGTCCTGTTCTTACCCACCTTCATGGAAGGACCATTGCCCAAGAATAAAAACTTAAATGTGGCCATCAAAGAGTTAACTACAATCAGTATCAGGGTTAACACTTCCTTCCCCAAAGGAGCCCCTCCAGCTTCATACTGGAGGCCTGCTGCAGACAGGCATATTCTAGGGCTTAGGCTCTACCCTCTATGGAGAGTTGCTAGAAGATCCCTATGAAGGGGCCTCCCTCTAAGGATCTGTGGGATCTGGGGCCAGCAATGGCCAATGAAAGCAGCTTCAGACCTTGGTTCGAATGACGTTTTTGTCAGATTCAATGTCAGTCAGAGTATCATAGTCATCTTCCTCTACTGAGCTCAGGGAGTCCAGACGAGGCCGGCTGCCCACTGGATCTAGGACGGGAAGGAAGGGAAGAGAGAGCTAAGGTGTGTGGCAGGACCTCTGAAGTCTGGCCCCTGCCCACCTGGGGCAATTGTAGAAATTACAAAGTGGTAGAAGGAGTGGATTGGGGGATTTAGGACAGGGAGGCTGAGGTAAGCTCAGTGTCCAGGGAAACCTGTATGTTTTATTTCCCTTGTGGTATATGAGGGATACATGAGAGTGAAGGGGGACTGACAAGGTCAGACAGATTACTACCCATGCTCTGATCATCATGGTATTTCTGACTTTCCCTGGAGAGCTAGGACAGGCTAAACCAGGGACACTGAGCTGATCTCAAGCTTAAAACAATGGGATGATTTCTGAGAGGCATCATGCAGATTAGAGGCACCACCAGCTCTGTGTGTTTTGAGAGGGCAGGGCTATGGCACTTAGGGAGTTAAAGGTCCAGTGTGCCCTGGGCTGATGGATAAGAAAGGCTACTGGTGGAGGACACCCCACGCCCCAACTGTAAAAAAAAAAAATCTACTCTAAATGTATTTTATCCTCAAGGCCACAGACCCAGCCAAGTAAGGGCTCCACAGCAGGCAAGAGATTATCCTCCTTGCCTATTTGGGATCCCCTTTAGCCCAGCCCTAACTCCCTCTGCTGGCCAGAGAATGAGGACGATGTGAAGCAAGGCAGCATTGACTCAACGTTGCAAATTCAGCCCAGAAACCCCTAATGAGACTGTCCTGGGAAGTGACAGAGGGAGAGTAACAAAGTCCTGGGTATCATCACCCACTCACTCACTCTACCAGCCTCTCTCAAAAGACACAAAGGGTCAGTTATCATAAATATTACATGATAACATTTGCGAACAGGGCATCCACTGGGCATCTTCCCAGTCCTGAAGATAGGGCAATCCCAAGCCAGGCTAAGGCTCCAGCCAGCCTCAGTGCCCACCACAGGCAGGAGCTGATTGGCAAAGCGAGCACTCTCCCCACATCTACCCATGGCAATGCACAGCTGCCGCATCTGGCCAGAGGGGAGACGTCGCTTGAACTGGTCGTGTCCTTCAAAGGAAAGGGAGAGTTACAGGAAGCAAGTCCAGGAAAGAGGTGGGCACCAGACCCAGGAGGATGGGGAAGGTGGAGAGGGAGACATGGAGAAATACAGGCCATGCCCTAATGCCAATGCTTGGAGGAGAGGGGGAAGAGTAAGGGACCTCCTTGAACACACATCACCTCTGGCCTAGCCAACACCAGCCCTGGCACCTGTCCCCTGTTCTGCCCCTGTCCCCTGCCTGGCAGACTCACCTGAATAACTGTAGGAGACGTCCACAGAGCCAGTGCTGTCTACCGCTCCATCAGCAGAACTTGAGCCATTATCTGTGGGGACCAAGACATGATGAGAGGAGAGAGTATGAGGTCTAGCCATGGAGAGGAAACTCCAAGAAAGTCCCAGAGATGGGGCAACTTGAGCATAGGAATGACATTTTCTTTCCCCAGAGGTCTCTAAGTTGGAGAGATGATGGAGATTTTTTTAAATGGCAGCTGGCAGCTTTTGCCTACCCCTTTGGGGAGACAAAAGATGATCACCATGGTCCAGCAGTTCTTAACCTTTTTTGGGTCATGGTGAAGCCCACAGACCCCTTCTCAAAATAATGTTTTCAAATGCATGAAGTAAAGTACACAGGATTACAAAGGGAGCAAATTATACTAAAATACTGTTTTCAAATTTTATTTTATTTCTTTGCTTTTTGGAGGGGGGAGGGCAAGGCAATTGGGGCTAAGTGACTTGCCCAAGGTCACATGGCTAGTAAATGTTAAATGTCTGAGTCCAGATCTGAACTCATGTCCTCCAGACTCCAGGGCCAGTGCTCTATTTACTGTGCCACCCAATATATATATATATATATATATATATATTTTAGCAATTTAGGTTAAGTAACTTGCTCAAGGTTACACGGCCAGATGTTTCTGGGTGGATACTAAGTGTCTTAGCCCGGATTTGATCCCCCACATCATCCCGATACTGGGGTCGGTGCTCTTACTTGCTGTGCTACCTGGCCGCCCCAACCCAAAATATTTTTTTAAACAAGAAAAAAATTCACCAACCCCAGGTTAAGAACCCTTGCTTAGAAAAAGCCAGTTTAGAATGGCCCAAAGACAGCCAGGTTGGGGGTGGGGGATGAGGTGGGTCAAAGGAGCCTTCAGGGAACACCTACCAAAGGAGCCATAACTGTAACCTTCATAAGGGGAGGAGCCAGGGAAGGCTTCAGCCAAGACTCGAGGGTGACCTACAAAGGAGGAAACAGAGCCCATCCATCACCTTAAGCAGACCTGGAGATGACAGAGACAGAAGGGGCCAGGGACAGGCAGAAAAAGCCTAGGGACAGAGGCTTTGAGCTTCAGGGGAAAAAAGAATCACACAGTCCACCAGCCAGAACCACCTGTGCTCCTGCCAGCCCCACTGTTCTGTCCCGATTCCCCTCATTTAAATGCCCTATTATCCTAAAAGGGGCTACCAGTTTTTATCCTCCCCTAGAGAAGGTCAGAGATCCTGGCACCAGAAGAATGGGCAGCACCAAGACTCCCCAGACCCCTAGTCATAATTTATTCATTCAAACACTTTAATGAGTGCATATGACATGCAAAGCCTGAGGCTTCCTTCCCCCACTGTCTGATCCTGATCCCTAGGAAGCCCAAGGCCCTAACCCCACCCACCACCTGTAGCTTACCAAGCAAAGAAGCTGGAAGAGAAGGTCACAAGCAGGAGAGAAGATTGTTGGGCATAGGGGGAGAGAGAAAGAAAGGTTATGAACTTGTGAAACTGGGCCTTGAGGCCTGGGACAGACTGAAAGACAGATGACCAGCAGGATACGAAGAAGACCAAATCAAGGGGGAGACAGGAAGTGGAAGAGACATAACCTCCTACTCTCATCCTCACCCCTCGGGTCTAATCTGTGGAAATGGTGTCAGTTCCTTTTGGCCAAAAGACTCTGGCTTCTCAGGCCCAGGCCCATTGGGCCTAGAGAATCAGTCACCTCTCCACCTAGCCCACCCAGAACACTGCCATGACAGGTACCGCTTTCTGAGCAGGGACGGTCCATGGCCACCAACAGGGTCTTCTTCCTTTGCCTGTGGGAAAAGATCATGGAGGCTACACAGTGGGGTCCAGGTTCAATATCCTTCCTACCCTATACTGCTGACCCTCCTTCTACCCTCATTCAGGTGCTGATCTCTGGGACCCTTTCCTTCCCCTAAACCCGAGCTTCTCTAGGCTGAAGACACAGGTCTTAGGAGAGATGACTAGAAGAGAAACCAAAGCTCCTCTTCTCTCTGTGTTGGGGGATTGTGAACTATGGGCAGCACAGTCTTTGCCATCTGTTCTCATATTCATCACAGCTCAGCTTGTTTTAGGGGGGTTTGGAGGATGGGGGTGTGGTTGCTATCCCCCAGGGTGGGAAGGAACACAGTGGGATCAGCAGAACAGGGAGAAGTAAAAAGGAACAGGGAGAAATCTCCCTGACCAAGCCCAAATGCCTGCTAGACTGTCATCAAAAAGCTAAGCAGTCACTGGTCCAGTTAGTTCCCTTCTCACCTCCAATTCTCCCAACAGGCCAGTAGCACGGTCAGCAAGTAGAAGGACAGGAAAATGCCCAGGCAGAAGAGCATGCCCCCAACATAGGCCTCGGCTGGGAAGAAAAAAATGGGAGGGGGCAGAGGTGGGATATGACAGATTAACACAAGGCTACTGGAAAAGGCTGGGGGTGGAGGGTTATGGCTGGGCATTTTACATAGATACAGGTGCAAGGGAATGGTTACAGTTTCCCTTCTCTCCTTGTATTCTCACAGCCTAGAAGTTCCTGGCAGGCCCATAGAGGATGGTATCCTGTTTCTCTGCCCATCCCTGTTTAATGTGAACATATATAGGAGGTCTCCATCCCCAAGCCTATCCCCATTAATGATAAAACATTCCAAGCTGAAACTGGCCCTTCCCACCCACCCACCCACACTCACATGTGATTGCTGGAGACACCACAACGGTCAGAGTTTTCTGGTGATGCCCTTGATCGACCGGTTCATCTGGACGTAAAAGTCAAGTCAGTGCAGTAGTGGGAACCTGGA